>NW_023641822.1:108094-120594 GCF_015228065.2 Penaeus monodon
GACAACGACTCGATTTTTCCCCTTTTTTTGGGGGGGGGTTTTTTTTCGGACCAAAAAAGACGGGTTTTTTCCTTAGCGGTCTAATAATTACAAGGCCCCAAAGGAATGTTAGAAAAAAACCTTCAAAATCTTTACCCCAGTGTATGCTCCCCCAAAGCGTTGGGGGGGGCGTTGTATGTTATCGCGTACGTGTATCCAAACACTAAGACGCATGCGACGAAAAAAAGTTCTAATTTACTTTTTCTTGTTGGAGGCACAAATTTACCTACATACTATACTTTTTCTAATATATTAAAGCTAATGTTATTCCTCTTTTATGTCCTTCACTGCTACCAAAATAAAAAATTTTTGTCTTTTTCAAAGGGGAAAAAGGTCCCCAAAAATTGTATACAACGAACCGGGTTTTTATCCTCTCTTTTTTTCGCGATATTTCTTAGGCCGATATCCATATACTACTGTCTAGAAATAACATAGGCGCCCAGTTCGTCTAGGTTTTTTTTTTTTTGCCCCGTCATTTTTGACACCGAGCTCTAGCAATTTTTGTGATTGGGAAGGACTGATCGCATTTTTTTTCTCTCGTAAAAAAAGGGCTGCACACACTCAAAGGGCAAATTCTCATGGACAAATAAATCTTACTGTCACCATCCCCTCTAGAGGTAAACAAATCCCCCGGGTACCCGATTTGAAATTTTAAAAAAATATTCGGAGGGTTTATTCCGGCCACAGTTGCACAAAATTCCTAATACCTTCATTACAAATGTTCTCGAAAAAACTTCTTATCGATACATTTTTTTCTGTTTGGAAAGACGTCATGACTAAGTCGGTCAATAGTAATATTTTATTGGGGGGTCTCTTTTTTTCGAAAACGCTTTTGTATTACGTAGTGGTAATGGTAGATGTGACAAATTGGAACAGCAGCGATGGCGGTGGCGGCATACACGTTGTGTCTGTACCACTACTGCAAAAACACTGTCGCCATCGGTAGTAATGCAAAATCTTCCCATCGACGCCTTGCCTTCTTCTTAACGATTTGTTTCTGACATATTCTGTCCCGTATTTTCCCGGGCCCTTAAAATCTCTTACTCGGATTCGAGAGTATCCAAAATCTCTTTTCGGTTGGAATTTTTAAAGGAAGAGACAGTAACGCGGTAATGATCTCTGATTATTCCGGTGATTCTGCCCATGCTCTGAAGAAAACTAATGGCATCGTGAGGCAAGTCCGCTATGATATGAATCCGTCTCGCTCGGTAATATTATCCTTCGAATCGTGAAAGTCGAAACCCGTATTACCTGATCTTCCGACGATTGCAAGTCCACGCTCTTGCTGTGCTTGAAGAGTTGAAAGTCCCCGGGGGTATTTTCGCGGGGGTGTTGATCGGAATGATTTCTAGAGTCCCCTCAGACATTAAAAGTCCGGTATTTTCCCTTTTTGTAACCTCGATATAAACTCCCTCCCCAACTCCAACCTCAATGCTGTCGAGGAATTTTCCTCCAGAGAGCCAGGGGAGCAGGAGGAGGGAAACGTGGCAGCAGTAGAAAACACACCCTCTCCTTCTCAAGAGATGTTATTCTATACGTCGTGTCCAAGAGTAATGATCTTCAGAGTGTCTTATACGCATTGCCTATAAATGGAAGCAGGAGCCTTATCGAACACGGACAGTCTATTAACACTAATTTGCATTTTCTTCTTCTTCCCCTTTCTTCTTCTTCTTCGCCCCGCTCTCTAGTAAGGAATTTTAATCAACTCGTCTGTATATGACTGTAAAAACTATCCCCCGGTCTGATCGACAGTTTGCCTTTTTTTGAGGCCCTTTCTGCTTTCTGACCTTTTCTAAAATTTTTTAAAACACTCTTATTTTTCGGGAACAAAGAAGTTTTTTTTATAGCCAGCAACATGCGGCGAGGTTAATTTTAGGCCCGAAAAGAGACGACACGATTTGTCGGAACCCCTTTTTGACATAAGATGATATCGGAGTCTATCGTATCCCCTTTTTCCCTTTTTTGGGTGGGGCGGGCGGCGGCGGCGGCGACAAAACGACAACGTTTTCTGTTATAGACCCATCTTTATTTTTTTTCTTTAGAAAAATATCATAAATAAAACCATCATCATCATCATCACATTACTATATGTTTTCTTTGCCGCCGACCTCGATGATATTGCCATCCGCTATCCATCGCGAATACCAATCTGTAGCGTCCTAATGGCCACTCACCACATTTCCCTGAAATTGACTGCTTCGCCAAACTTTGCCGCGACTCATCATTCCGAGGGCGACTCCCATTTTTTGACTTGATTATTGATCGATTTTTTTGCCCCAACACTTGCATCGGATGTCCCTCTTGGCCAGGACATTTCATTTCCGCCGGTAAGAAGATATTTCGTTTATCATGTACATGTTGCGGCGGAGATGGGTTTCGGGATTTAAGCGCATCTTATTCCTTTCATGCTATCGTACGGCTAACATAAATCCCGTTGTTGTATAACAACTTTTTATGCTCTCCAAAATAGTGTCGAATACTCCGAAGAATTCATGCCTGTAGGGGTTCCGTTGTATTGGTCGAGAAGTGATATCGCGGACTATATCCTAATGATGTGATCGATCATATGTAGATCTTGATTATTTTGAAACGGGGTGGCGCTACTCATCACCCAAAAAAATTTGTATTTTTTAGGTGATCCACAAACAGCTTTACGGAGTCGGCCCGGTCAGCTGCAGTTTTTTTCTCTTGTTTCTACAAAACGTGTTGCGCATGGCGACAAGAGCGATGGGGGGTTTGTATCGCTGTCGTCTCCGTCGTATCTCTCGCTTCGACTCTAAATGACCCACTTCATTTTATCGCTAATTTCTTGGTTTTATAAACTCGTCACAGAATACCGCTGTCGGCAATATAAAGCCCTTATCAATATTTCCATGAGGTCCTCAAAAATTCGCCATCGACCTTTTTAAGTAGAACAATACGTAGTGCGGAGGGGATAATCGCACTGTCATTGTATCTCCCAGAAAGTTTTTCAGCGTCTAAAATGGATGAACAAGCGTTTCCTTCAAATCTTTTCGTCGTCAGACTTTCGTTCATACTCCAACGAATTTTTTGCTCGCATTAGCCTGTCACACTTCGGCAATGCTCTTTTAACAGTTTTCCCGAATAAAGTTCGCTGAAAACGTTAACCATTTTACGAGGGCGTTTGTGACTCGCTTTCTATATAGGTTTTGGGTTTTCACCAGTATTGCGTTACAATCATACCCTATTCTTGCTCTTACCAACTCCCTTTTCCGTCCCCGATGATGAACCTCCACCGTATGCTTTTCGCTTGGCGTCGCCTTGGCCCAAATTGCCCTGTGTTTATATTTGAACGGAAAACAGTCGCAGCTTCTCCTTGAAGTGTTATGAGAGACATGGGCCTTAGTAAAATCTCGGTTGAACGTAACCGTCCACCCAGCAATCGTCCATTCCGCCTCTTGTCAGCGATTCGCATCTTTCCCACCTCTAGGAGTGCTTTGCTCTCGTACACTTCAAATGATGGTACGGCAAATGTGTTAGAACCGATCGCTTTCGGTTTCTTCTGAAGGAAATAAAGTGGAAGAGAATCTTTTTGCATTTTAGTTCTATCCTTTTTTATCATCGTGTTATACAATCTAAAAATAAAAATAATGTAGACGAATGACATCCCATACAACCGGAATGAGAAGAAACTATATATTTACAGTGCAGTATATTTTGCAGAAAAAAAATATCAGATCACACGGATGCGATATAGAAAAAACTATACTTCCGACTCTCTTCTGAGATATTTCTGATATTTCTTCGATTCGTCGTCCCCCGTGATGGGCCCCGAATAGTTCCCCTTAACAATAGATTTAGGACTGACATTCGACATTTTTTTTAAAAGATAGAGTAGAAAAACATCCCCATTTGATTGAAAGTTCTCGCGACGATCCTAGCTTTGTCACCACTACCCAAGAGATATACGAATACAGTCTTCTTATAACGGGACAGCGAACACCGCCAGGTGAAAGAAAAAACTAGGATACTCAAGAGATGAGAAGAATGACCATAACCACATTGCCAGTTTTATCTTTTCGTTTTTAACATTACTGCAAGGACGCACAAAAAATCGTGCTTCTGTAAAGTTCCCGACGAACCGAACATGCTCATCGAGCATTTAGTGACTCTTGGGAGACCTCGATCTGGATCTGTCCCGCTCTCCTGGTCGACTGCCTCGGAAAAGAAATACGTCCGCTCCATAAGTTTAGGAACTTTTCCGTTCAAAAACTTATTCATAAGCACCATGTTACAATACAGTTCCCAGGCTTAAACACTGACAGAATAGATATTTTATGGCATAGGTATTGTTATGCCAGAGAGAGTTCTGAAGATAGTCAGCGAGCTGTTTAACTCTTTTTCTCTGATCTCCTTTATCCAAGATAGGAACAGAGAGATCCGCAGTGATCGACTGCAATCGGCCTCCTTCCCATGTTTTCCAGATATAATGTGGCGCGTAGAACAAAGGCCCTGAAACGATATAAAAGAACGATATAGGAAACTGGTGATATTAATTATGACAAATTTTTACTATACTGTTATGTTTTTGCTAGTGGACCATTGTTCCTCTTCTTCCGTAGCACTGTGACTCCGCAACACGATTCCGTTGACGATCACCAACCTGCGATGCGTATAACGGTCTTCCTTCTCCACGAGAATGCGCTCAATTTAATTCTTATTGTCGTTATTCAAACGCAATCTCGCGGAAAGGCAGTGCCGATATTGCGGTTTTCCCCTTCCGTAGCACTGTGAATCCGCAACACGATTCCGTTGACGATCACCAACCTGCGATGCGTATAACGTCTTCCTTCTCCACGAGAATGCGCTCATTTAATTCTTATTGTCGTTATTCAGAACCAATCTCGCGGAAAGGGAGTTCCGTATTGCCGGTTCCTCTTCCCGTGCACGGGAATCCGCAAAACCCCTTTGACGATCCCCAACCTTTTGCGTATAACGGTCTTCCTTCTCCACAGAATTTTATGTTAATTTTTTTTTTTCAACGCTTCCAGAAAGGCAATGCCACGTTTTTTGTCTTCGTGGGTCACCTTCCGGGGGAAATCGTACCGTATGTCCTTTTTTTAAGAAATTTGTTCCCTGGTTTTGGATGCGTTTTAAAGGGCTTTCGTTACCGAAGGGGTCTTGTGTGATTATTTTGAATCTTTAAAAACAAAAAAGACTCCTTCAGACAAAAAAAAGGGGAGAGAGAGTTCCGTGTTCCCCGTTTTTCGGGGTTTATTTGTAGCAACGTATACACCTAGTATCGCTAAACTTTCGATGTGTAGATGGGTCCTCCGAACTTACCCATACGGGCTGTGTGGTTGTTTTAAAATGTTTTTATGAGAAAGAGAATATTATCAGAACAAAGAAAGCAACCCATCTTAAAAACAACAATAATCACCCAATGAACACATAAAGGGGACCCATTGATAGTAGGTGGTAGTTCCCCGGGTCCGAGGATTATGGGTACCCATTCCGGGACTATCCTAAGAAAAAGAGTATAATATAAGCTGGATAGACGACCGAACGATCATGCACGGTAAAAAAAATTTCTGCATATCAACCATATACGTGCTTTATGTCGGAGACAACACTACCCCCCTATATCTCTATATGGGCCGGGTTTTGGGAAAAGTAAATGTCGTATGGTCCAAAAGTAAATATTGGGCAACCTTATCGTTTAGTTTGGATACCACATCATACCAAAGTGAAATTGTAAGGCTAATTCTAATAATTTTAATTTTATTTTTATTTTTTTTTCCCTTACTTTCATGATTTTTGTTAAATTTTTTTTGTTTTTGGGTTTCTTTATTTAAAATTTATTAAAAAATTATTTTTTAACCTTTATCTTTTTAAACCCTTTATTGGATCCCCAAACTGGGGTATTTTTTAAAAAAACAGAAAAAAAAAAGGGTTGCACTCGATAAGAAATTGTATAAATTTTCTGTCAGCTTCCTTTTCCTTGGAGTATTCCCGTAAGTTTTACAAAAAACCCAAAAAAGCCATTAAGCGAGTATTTTTCTGTAAGGGGAACTATATAGTATATTTATACTATAAATTAATTGATATAAAATAATTAATAGTATATTTATATCCCCCCTTTGGGCTGTTTAAATAAAAAATGTTTAATACCCTTTTTCTATCTCTTTTCATTTATCGATATTTTTAGTTATTGCGGTCCCAGAAAAATCACAAACCCCCATTCACGTTCTTCACCAAAATTACGGGCGGTACCACCATCACCACCACCTCCCCTTTCCCCCTGGGGGTGGTATAGTATTCAACCTCCTTTTCCCGTAATAAACGAGTCACTTGATGAAAAATGCGTACCACCACCTCTTTGTGGGATAGTGGGGGGTTTTTTTTTTTTTTTTTTTTTTTTATTTTTTTTTTAATATGTTTCCAAAATTTTTGGTGTGAGGATCCGAAAAAACCATACCCGATTTTTAAAATATTTTACCCAAAACCCAGAAATTTCCCCCCCTATGCCTTCTTTTTTTTTTTAAACCGAGGTCCGACAGATTTTTTTTATTTAGGTTGGAGGGCAAAAAACTTGCCCGTTTACAGAAATAAATTTAAAAAAGACTCGCTGGGTTTTGAAGTTTCTTTCTTTTTCGATAAACCAAGGAAGGACGCGGATGGGTTTTCCGGTATTGAGATTGAGAGAGGGCAGGCACTGCTCCGTTCTACAAGATCAAATATAATGTTGACAGACTCGACGTTCCAATTTTCTTGTTACGATAGTGTTCGAGACAGCAAACACGCATATTCGTAAGGGGAATGTGCAACTTCTAAAGACGCTGCTATCGATGTCAGTTTCGGATTGAAGGACGAGACATACACAGCTTGCGGAGAGGCCTGTTATGTTCTCAATAAGCAAATAGATCCACACACCGGACTCCCCAAAGCTAACGGGAATTTAATGATAAAGGGAGACATGGGATTTGCAATTACATAAATCAGAACCTACTTCTATGGGGAACTTCCCAGTCTAAAGCTACCCAGTCCGGTGATGTCGTAAATGGTTATAATGACGAGTTTGTACCTCCCTTTGCTGTAGTGGACAATGGCACGTATAACGAATTGGAAATTACCGAAGCCTACTGTCAATATTTCAAGAGGTGGTTTAACGAGAAAGAGAAGAAATGTTACCGTAGTACGTGGATGAAGTTTTTACATATGGCATTCGGCACAGCCATTACGAAACGTATCTTCCACAAAACTGCAATATGCATCAATAAATGCCAGGACGAGGATTTTTCCTGAGAAAACTCGATTCAAGCATCCCAAGTTGAAAAAAATATGGAGCCCACTGGAAACCAGCGGCCTAAAATAACACGAGGACGATAAGCAGAGAGCGCAGCTTTTGGTGTCAATGCATTAACATCGTCAATTCGTTAAGACGAAAAAACGATCGCAAGAACACGACACACACGAACTATCCCGTCTTCCAAAGCGGTCTTAATGAAAGATAGTGAAATCCTTATAAACGGAGAGAAAATACGGACAGAGGCATTAAATCGAAAATATGGAACTCATAGAGAAAAAAGCAGAAAACTTAATAGAGTACCCGAAGGGGATTTGCCATCAAGTAAGTACATAAAGATTACGATTCTGAGGCAAGACGGTTAATACTCCCAAGTCTTGCGTGTATGTAGAAACGACAGATGTCTAAAACCGTCTGACGCTCCTATATTTTTTTACTTTGTATTCGAAAACTGGAAAAATACCATGTTTCCGAATAGTAGTAGCAGTAACAGCAGCAGCACCAACAGTAGTAACAGCAGTAGTAAGAACAACAACAACAACAACAACAATAAACCCCATCCCATCTTTAGAAACGATGATGATTTAGCAATGTTTATCGACGATCGCTATAGGATTAATAACGATAATCCTGCAGGCAGAGATCGTCCAATATCGACGAATGAGAAAGAAAAGAAAGACCGCCATACGTGCTTAGTTGGTCAAGTCGATTAGTAATCGAGTAACGCGTCAACTTCTTATTCCGTCGCTGTTAGACGTATATCCGTTCATGTCGACCGATCAACAAGAAAAAAACTAACAAATATGCCTTTCATTGTGAGCCGACTTCACGATCTAATATCTCCGATGGGCCAAGATACAACAGCGATTTTTCTTTACCGACAACAATTTCTTTATTGTGCTCATTCGATCAAAATCATCACATAAGAGTTTACCCTATATGCGCCAACGGCTTGCAGAACATCAGTCGCGCGAACTATCGGCTCGCCACAATAGAGACTCTGGATCGAGAGGAGCACTAATGGCAGAAGATGCGACGACAGTTTTCTCCAGAATGCGTCCTTTCTAATGCCTCCACGATGGCGCGTCGATTTCTGGTTCGAGGGTCGATCGTACCGCATTAGAGATATTCGCCGAACTGTAGACGCTGTGCGGGGAATTTAGACGGGGTTGAAATTCTCCTTATAAATAGGAGGTGTTCTAGGCATGATTTGGATTGGGCGTGGAACATGCATGTACGGAAAACGTTATGACGCCCCCTCGAAACTATGGCGTCTCACATCAAAGTTATGTGACCGCTTTAAATCGGCGACGGATCTAACCGCGGAGAGACAGCTCCAGTAACCCCTAAAGAACTCGTAGAGATCTCCATAAACCGAGCCGAATCACTTCGACGAAAACGACGACCGCCCACCTCACCGGTAAAAACAGATACGAGATATGTCTTAACACGTACTTCGACGAGAACCGCTCATTGGATCAGAAAAAAAACAAAAACAAAACCGATACATCTTGCAAGAAGCATACTTTCGAGTATCTCGGGCACCGAAGACCATGAACCAGTTTAGGTCAACCTCTGTCGAGAGGATTCGTAGCACAACCGATCAGGAATCAGTCACAGCCTTCAGCTGAAGCAAAGAAAAGGTAGAAGCCGTTACACACGGGAGCAAAATACACCGACATGGTAAGCTACAACGCACCGCGCGTAATAGCTTATAATTTGGAAGGCAAAGAAGACAAACACCATTTGCCAGATTAGAGTCGTTGCACATACCGCAGTACGGCGAGATGGACGATATCCGGGCTGCTGGCGTAGCAATGTTGTTGGGACATGATCTATTCTGTTCAGCACTCCTCCACCCCCTTTCCCGATTAAACGATATTGGAACGATTGCTCATTTTCATAGCGTTACTCGTTACGTTATCTTATTGGAAAGATCATACTTTGCGATATGGACAAAACGATGTCTGTCGTCCCGATTTACAAGAGTTCCCATTTATTCAAGCTCAGCGAAGCAATCTAATGAATCACAAAGATGTCAATAAGTGAAGGAAATTCTGCTTCGTGAGAATTCTCTCCGAGTGTTACAAGGCCGTAGACCGAGTATCTTTTAACTCAGTGAATTATCGAAATCTCAATACCATCGAATATACAAGAGGGGACTGCATTGCTTCAATAAGCGTCGAATCCGAAAATCTGATTTAATACACGCATATCCTATCAATGTTCATTATCTTGTTTAGGTAAACTTTTCTCAGAAAATTTTTTTCAAAAATTAAGAGAGTATATTTTTGAGGAATAGTCTATCGGGTTAGTTTAGACTGGGGTGTAGAAGTACAAAAAGTGAGATTGTACATTTGTTATCGGAAAAGAGACACCTTCCCTTTGTGGAGAATATGTTATCGTGCGTTCTGTCAAGCGTATGTGATCACCACAAAGGGCCACATTGTCCAATCCACAGTATATGTATCTAGAGACGATGGGTTTGTCGACAGTGTAGTCGATAGATCGAGCGAAGAAATGCAACAGAGAAACAGATAGAAATTCGTCAGATGCGGAAGGAGATTGAAATGAAGAAGGAAGAGATTAGGACACAGAGAATAGAAATTATTAAGATACAACAGGAGATCCCGAAAATGAAAAAGAAAAGGAAAGAAATGATACACGATAGGCGACTATAATTCAGCAGGGCAGATGCGACTAGCAATTTAACAGAATATATGGAAGTCCCTGGCGATCTCAATACCCCGAGGAACCACTGGAGATAAGTAGTACCAGAGGCTATTTTTTTTTATACAACGTCTGAAGAGGAAGACCGTCATTCTGTAAAGGTGACTAAGAAAAGACAAGACAATATACACGCGCAAATAACGTATCATGTATCGGCACATACGTCAAACTATAGGTAGTGTAAAAATCATGGTGCTCCTCATAAAATATAATGGTATTGTTTTACGAAATAATAATAATTAGAATAATAATAAAACATTTTAAAATATTATGCGTATTGCTCCTTTCCCAGCTCACGGAATCACATTGTTCGATCTGCATATAGCGCATACAATATACAAAAATGTATCTACAAGCAGTCGGTAAATCATTCTGGATATTTTCGTATATTTTCTTTCGTATTTTTTTTTATTAATTTCTCACTTTCGATCATCCTTCATTATGTTATTCCAGACCACCCAGGACGTTTCCTCTATAAGCATACAAAGCTTATATATTTATGCTGCAGACAGTTTGATATTCAAAGGACGACGCATCATCCGAGATCTCTGTATATATTTATCTTATGATAGCATGCGTTTCAATATTGCTTCGATTGCTCATCTAGGAGTTTATCATGAGTCACCGAAACGCCGAAATGTAGCGCCGCATCATATTACTGTTCTTTTCCCTGTTAATATATAGAGTGGTCTAGAGCTGTATCACGTTCTTAGAAGTAAGTGAAACACCTCGGTAGAATAAAGATAAACGACTTATATATATATATATATATATATACATGTATATACAGTCTATAAAATCTAGGTTGAGCTCAAAAAGTATTGCGGTTCTTCTCCTCCAACACATGCATTGCATCAGAAAAGACAACAAAAAATACCAAAAACAAACCAAAAAATAAGGATCAGACAATCGGTGAGCTCTTATCCCGTCTGCTTGTGTATGCAGTGCAGACAGATAAAGGGCACTTCTTCTACAAGAAACAACGCCCTTCTTAATTTATTTTCTGTTCCGTACTCATTACACTATATGCCATTTATAGTATACTACATAAAATTATACTACAATACGTAAACGTGGAAGGAATCAGGGACTATGATTCAGGAACAGTTTCTTCTTCTGATAAACAAAATGTAACACAGCAATCCTCGCACATCCAATGTGACTCTCTTGCACAACAATACGCACACATCAGCACTGCAGCAATGCGCTGGGGAAGATGTTGCTCTATAAGCTTCGGGCGACAAATCTCCATCTTGCTAGTCCTATGATTGAACGCCTCACGGGTGAAAGTTCTGTCTTGGACATGTAGGTAATCAGATATCTTTATAGCGGAACTTCTGAGAGAATATAGGCCTACGTCTAAAAAGAAATACAGTTTCGTTTATAGAGAATCAGGCATTGTGAACAGCAAAGATCGATGGCGTACCAAATAGGTCCATAAGGCAGGTTCTTTTATGAGCCGTTTTATATTTAATATTCCGTCTATGTAGTGTGCAGAAACTTCCGGGAGACCGTCTTGAACGGTATGAACCACCGGCAGCATATCTAGTAATCAGTGTATGTACTAGCTTCTGATGACCCAAGTCGATGAGAATATTTTTTACCAAGGTTTTTTTTTTTCGAAAAAATTTCTTGGGTTTCAACGTCTCTCAGAAGGTGACGATCTTATCTTGATGCGTCATGTGCCTTTCTTCATCGTCTAGTGCGTGTGGTGGTTTCGAATGTACGTTACCTGGACGATGACGAGATCGTGTATGAAAGCCGTCAGACTGAAACGGCAGAAAAGTCCACTGACGGCGCCTGGATTTCCATTGTCCGGAATTCACAAAGACAGATTTGAAGGGAGCTGGCACTGTAGAACGCCCGCAGAATCTCTGATAGCTATAGAGAATATCATCTGTTACTATCGGCATATCTGTCATGAAAGGCAAGGCGAGGTTACTACGAGAGAAGCTATCTTGTCGATGCGATCTGCACCATTGACGATATATGTCTTGAATTCTTGACCAATACTGATCTACACGGGAACAAGGATATAAACTCATGCGGATGAGAGCGCCTACAAATACCTTGAAATCCTCTGCACTTATGATAATATGATTTAGTCGTTCATTCACCTGGTATACTATGTAGTCGATGATATCGTCCGTGAAAAAATAAGAAAAATACATGTAAGGCTCATGTGCCGGTGGTGAATCCTGACTCGCGCTCCCGTAACGATCTGAGAATCATGTGATGGGGTGGTGTTTCCAGACATCTCTTCCCGTAAACGATGGGAGGCTCAGGTATAGTTGGGCGATGGTTTCCTGACTCGCGCTCCAGTAACGATCTGGAGACTCATGTGTTGGTGGTGGTGTTTCCCGACTCTCGTTCCCGTAACGATCTGGAGGCTCAGGTACTAGTTGGTGGTGTTTCCTGACTCTCGACCTCCCATAACGATCTGGCAGGCTCATGTGCTGTGGGT
>NW_023641822.1:128094-138922 GCF_015228065.2 Penaeus monodon
GGGAATTTAAAAAATTTTAAAAAAAATAAAATAAAAAAAATTTAAAAATAAAAATTTTATATTTTTTTTATTATCATGATTATTATTATTATTTTTTATTATTATTATTTTTATTATTTTTTTTTATATTTTAAAAAAATTTTATTTAAAAAAAAATAATAAAATAAATAAAAATAATTAAAAAAATTTTATAATTTTTTTAAAATTTTTTTTTTTTAAATTTTTTTGTTTTTATATTATTTTAAAAAAAATTATAAAAAATTTTTTTTTAATTTAAAAAACAAAAATATGTTTAAAAAAAATAATATTGAAAATATTAAAATTTAAAAATTGATTAAGATAAATGATATTATATATAACATAAAATATAAATAGATTGTGGAAATTAAAAAAAAAAGGAAAAAATTAAAATAAAAAAAAAAATAAAAAAGGGTTTTAAAAAATTTTTAAAAAAAAAAAAATTTTAAAAAAAAATTTATATTTTAATTTTTATTATATTATTTTTATTTTAAATTTTTATATAATTTTTTTATTTAATTTTTTAATTTTTTTAAAAAAATTATTTATAAAATAAATATTAAAATTTTTAAATTTTTTTTAAAAATATTTGTAAAGTTTTTATTTAAAATATAGATAATAATAAAAATAAAAAAATAATTTTTGAAAAAATAAAAAATTATTTTAAAAAGTTTATTTAAAATTTTTAAATATTATTTTTTATTTTTAAAAAATTAATATAAAAAATTGAAAAATTTTTAAAATTTTAATTTTTTAAAAATTGAAAAATATATAAATTTTTAAAAATTAATTGCAAAAAAGATAAAAATTAAAAAATTTATAAATGATAAATTAAAAAAGAATAAAAAAAAAATTAAAAAATAAAAAAAAAGGAAAAATTAAAAAAAAAAAAAAAAAGGAAAAAAAGGGTTTTTATTTTTTTTAAAATAAAAAAAAAATTGTTTTTGGAAAACCCAAAAAAGGGAAAAAAAAAAAGTTTTTTAAAAAAATTTAAAATTTTTTAAAATTTTTATTCAAATTTTTTAAATATTTTATTATAAATTTTTTATTATTAAATATTAAAATAATTATTAAAAATTTTTTTTTTTTAAAAAATTATTTTTATTTTTAAAAAAAAAATTATTAAAAAATTTTATATTAAAAATTAATTTTTTTAAAAATTTTTTTTTATTTTTTATTAAATTTTTAATTTTTATTATTTTTATTTTTTAATAAAAAAATAAATTTTAAAAAAAATAAAAAAAAATTAAAAAAAAAATGATTAAAATTAATATTTAAAAATTTTAAAAAAAAATTATAAAAAAAAATTTGGGTAAATAGAAAATTTTTATATAAAATAAAAGGATAAAAAATTAAAAAGAAAAAAGGGGAAAAATTTAAAAAAAAATTAAAAAGGGATAAAAAAAAATTTTTTTCTTTTAAAAAAAAAAAAAATAAAATTAAATTCCCAGAAATTTTTTTTTAAAAAGGAAAATAGGGAAAAAAAAAAAACAAAAAAAAATTAAAAAAATTTTTAAAAGATTTAAAATTTTTTAAATTTTTTTAAAATTTTTAATAAATTTTTTTTTTAAATTAAAAATTATTTTTTTTTTTAAATTATTAAAAAAATTAAATTTTAATTTTTAAAAAAATTTTTTTTTTTATTAAAAAAATTAAATTTTTATTATTTTATTATTATATTTTATTATTTTATTATTATTATTTTATATATTTTAAAATATTTTTTTACAATAATTTTTTTAATTTTTTAAACAAAAAAATTAAAATTAAAATCTTTTAAAATATAAAAAATAAAATATATTTTTTATAAAAATTTTAAAATTTATTTCTTTTTTAAATTTTTATTTTTTTTAAAAATTTAAAAAAAATATAAAATAATTAGAATAAAATATAAAATTAAAATGATAAAAATAAAAATGTAAATTTTTTATAAATATATATAATTGTTTTTAAAAATTAAAAAAATAAAAAATTTAAAAAAAAAAAAATTTAAAAAAAAAGTATAAAAAATCCCAAAGAAACCAAATTTTTGGGGAAAAATAGGGAAAAATAATTTAATTTTTTAAAAATATAAAGGAAAATTTAAAAAATTTTAAAAATTTTAAAAAAAAAAATTTAAAAAAAAAAAAATTTAAAAATTTTTTAATATTTAATTTTTTTTTTTATTTTTATTATTTTAAATTTTTATTTTTTTTAAATATTTTTAAATTATTAAAAAAATTTTTAAAACTAAAAAAAATTTTTAAAAATTATTAAAATTTTTAAAAAAAAAATTTTTGGGTTTTAAAAAAAATTTAAAAAAATTTTTATAAAAAATTTTTAAAATTTAAAATTTTTTTTAAAAAAAAAAATAAAATTTTTTTTTTCCAAAAAAATAAAAATAAAATTCCCCAAAATTTTAAAAAGGGAAAATTTGAATTTTAAATTAATTTAAAAAAAAATTTTTTATTTAAAAAATTGGGGAAAGAAATAAAATTGATAAAAAAAATTTTAAAAAATAAAAAAAAAAAAAATTTAAATTTTAAAAAAAATTAATTATTTTTTGGGTTTTATTAATAATTTTTTTTTTTTTTAAAAATTATTATTTTTTTTAAAAAAAAAATTTTTAATATAAAAAAAAAAAATAATAAAATTTTAAAAAAACTTTTAAATTTTTTTTTAAATTTTTTTTTTAATTTTTTTATTTTTATTTTTTATTATTAAAATTTTATTTTAATATTATTATTTTTTAAAAATAATATAAAATAAATAATTTTAAAAGATTAAAAAAATTATTATAAAAAAAATTTTATTAAATTTTTAAAAAAAAAAAAATATTTTTTTAAAAAATTTTAAAAATTTTAAAAATTATTATTAAAAATTAATAATTGTAATGTGATAAAAAGAAAATAATATATAAGATATTAAAAATAAATCTAAAAAGATAAATTAAAAAAAAAATTTTTATTTATAAAAAAATTTTTAAAAAAAAATTTTTTAAAAAGGGGAAAATTAAATTTTAACCCAAAAACAAAATACTTTTGATTTTTTAAAAACTTTTTTTGGGGAAAAATTTTGAAAATTTTAATAAATAAAAATTGATTTAAAAAAATAAAAAATAAAAATGAAAATTTAAATTTAAAATAAAAAAAAATTTTTTTTTAAAAAAAAATTTTATTTTTTTTTATTTTTTATTAAATTTTTTTTTTATTTTTATTTTAAAAATAAATTTTTTTATTTTTTATTAAAAAATAAAAATTTTTTTATAAAATAATAAATTTAAAACTTTTTTAAATTATTTTAAAAAATTATTTTTTTTTTTTTATATTTTAAAAATATAAATTAAAAAAAATTTTTTTAAAAAATTTTAAATATTTTAATTCAATAATAAAATTTTTAATAAAGAAAATAATTAAAAATATTTAAAAATATAATAGATAATATATAAATATATAAAAAAATGGTATTTTTTATAAAAATTTTTTAAAAATTTTTAAAAAAAAAGGGAAAAAAAAAAAATTTTTGTTATAAGAAATTTTAAAAAGGTTTTAAAAAATTTGGGGGTTGGAAAATTAAAATTTTAAATTTAAAATGATTAAATAAATTGGGGGAAAAAAAAAAATAATTTTTTTTTAAAAAAATTTTTTAAAAAATTTTTTTATTAATTTTTAAAAATTTAAAATTTTTTTTTTAAAAAAATTAATTTTTTTTTTTAATAAAATTAAGTTTTTCCAAAAATTTTTTAATTGAATAAAATAAAAATAATAAATTTAAAAATTATAATTTTGGGGGATAAATTTTATTAGAAAATTTTTTAATTTTATAATTTTTTTTTATTATTAATTTAAAATAATTTTTATAAAAAATAATTTAAAAAAATTAAAATTTTAATTAAAAAAATTATTTAAAAATTTTTTTTGTTTTTTATTGTTATTTATATTTTTTTGTTTTATTAATTTTTCAAAAATATATAATTTAAAACCCCAAAAATTAAAAAATAAAAAATGAAAAATTGGAAAAAATTAAAATTGTAAAATTAAAATATATAAAATTTTAAAGGGTAAAATTAAAAAAATTAAAAAATAAAAGGTTTTCCTAATTTAAAAAAAAAAAATAAAAAAAAAATGAAAAAAAAAATAGGAAAAAAAGTTTTTAATTTTCCAAAAAATTTTTTTGGGATTTGGGAATTATTAGGGGGAAAAATAAAATAAATTGATTAATATAAAAAAAGAGATAAAAAAGGGGAAAAAAAAATTTGATAACATTTATATAAAATATTATTAATATTATAATTTTTTTTATTTTTTTATATTTTTAAAATTAAATTTTTTTAAAAAATTTTAAAATTTTAAAAAAATTTTCAAAAAACTTTATATCAAAATAAAAATTTTAATTTTTATAATTAAAAAAAATTTGGGTATAAATTTTATTAAAATTTTTTTTTATCTAAATTTTTAGGGAGAAATAAAAAATTTTATAATAAAATTAATAAAAATTTTTAAATTAATTAAATTAAATAAAATTTTAAAGTTATTATTTTATTTTTTTTTTTTATTAGTTTTTTATTTTAATTTTCAAAAATTAAATTTTTTAAAAATTTCAAAAAAATGATAAAATCAATAATAAAAAATAATTAATATAAATTTTAAAGTATATAAAATAATATATGATATTATAAAAATTGATTAAGGAATTTTTAAAAAAAATTTAAAAAAAAAAAAAAATTTAAAAAAAACCCCAAATTAAAAAAAATTTAAAAAAAAATTTAAAAAAATTTTTTAAAAATTTTTTATTTTTTGTTTTTAAAAATTTTAAAAAAAAAAATAAAAAAATTTAAAAAAAAAAAAATTGAAATGAATAAAATTTTAAAAAATTTTATATTATAATTTTATTTTATTTTTAAATTTTTTTTTATTTAATTATTATTATTATTATTATTATTTTTATTATAAATTTTAAAAAAAAATAATTTTAAAAAAAAAATTTAAAATAAAAAAAAAAATTAGGAAAAAAAATTTTTGGAATTTTAAATTAATTTTTTTTATTTTTTATTTTTAAATTTTAATAATTTAAAATAATTATTTAATAAAAAATATAAAAATAAATAAAAATTTTTAAAAATTTTTTTTTTTTAATATTTTATTTTTTTTTATATTTTTTTTATTTAAAATAAAAATTAAAATTTTTTTAAAAATTGAAATATGATAAAATTCTAATATAAATATTAAAAATTATATATGTAATATAAAATAAAATAATAAAATATAAATATAAAATAAAAAAATGTTTTCAAAAATTTTTAAAAAAAAAATTAAAATAAACGGAAAATTAAAAAAGCCAAAAAAATTTAAAAAAATTTGAATTTTTCCCCCATTTTAAAAACCCCCAAAATTTTTTTTTTTAAAAAATTTGGGTTTTTTATTTTAAAAAAAATATAATAATAAAAATTTTATAAAATTTTAAAAAAAATTTTAAAAATTTTAATTTTTTTATATTATTATTATTATTATTTTTATTATTATTATTATTATTTATTATTAGTATTATTATTATTATTATTATTATTATCATTTATTATTATTAAGTAGTAGTAGTAGTAAGTACGATTACTATTATCTTAATTATTAGCATTATTGCAAAAAATATATTAAACTGTAATAATAAAAAGAATAATAATAATAATAATAAGTATAATAAAAAAAATAAAAATAAAATGCTCGTCGTTATAATATGTTTTAACATTATTATTGTTTATTCTTATCATTATTATTATTTGTACTGGTAGTATAATTGCAAAAATAATTATTATAACAGTAATAAATTACAAGTAATAACAATACTAATTAAGATAATGATATAAATCATTATTATAAAATCGTTATTTATTGTTATTATTATTGTTATTACTATTTATTGTTGTGGTTATTAGTATTATTGCAAAATATATATTATACTCCAATAATTGGCAATAATAATGATAAACATTGCAATATGATGATAATATTGCAATAATGATGATAATATGATGATAAATGTTGATAATAGATATGAGGAATGATAACGATGATAATGCTGATAATCATGATAATGATGATGATATAACAGGAATTGGGTCCATATGTAATATAAAAAAGGTAAAGAAAAAAAAAAAAATCCCAAAGTCGAAAAAAAAGCGGCAAAATCTAGCGAAAATATAGCCTTTTGAGAGTATACTCCAAAATGACGGTTTTTCGAGTTCTCGGATGATGTCGGCAATTATGAGGGTAATAATGATAATAATTACCAGAATTGTATTAATCAGACAACAATGATGAATAAAAGTGAGAATAAAGAAGAATTTTGATAACTTTTGAATATTATTTATTATTATTATTATTATTATTATTATTATTATTATTATTTATTTAATTATTATTAATTAATATTATATTATTATTATCAAATTTAGTCTTCAGTGATTATATAGTAGAGTACTATTACTATTAGCTTATTATTAGCATTTTGCCAAAAAATTATATTATAACTGGTAATAATAACAATAATTAATAATAATAAAATAAGTATAATAATATAATGCTAGTCGTTATAATATTGTTTATTAACATTATTATTGTTATTAGTATCATTATTATTATTTGTACTGGTAGTATAATTGCAAAAATAATTATTATAACAGTAATAATTCCAGTAATAAACAATACTAATTAAGATAATGATATAAATAATTTATTATAAAATCGTTATTTTTGTTATTATATGTTATTACTATTATTCTTGTTTTGTTATTAGTATTATTGCAAAAATATATATTTAACTCCAATAATTGCAATAATAATGATAACAATTGCAATAATGATGATAATATTGCAATAATGATGATAAGGATGATGATAAATGGTGAATAATGATGATAATGCTGAGTATAAGCGAATGTAATGATGATATCATGATAATGATGATGTAATAACAGGAATTGGTGTCCATTATATAATTATAAAAAAGGTAAAAGAAAAAAATCCCAAAGTCGAAAAAGCGGCAAAATCTAGCGAGAATATAGACCTTTGAGAGTATACTCCAAAATGACTTTTTTTCGATTTTCTTTGTGATTTTCGGCAATTATTAGGGTAATAATGATATAATTACCAGAATTGTATTGAATCATGACAACAATGATGATAAAATGAGAATAAAGAGACTTTTGAAAACTTTTGAATATTTATTATTATTATATTATTATTTATTATTATTCTTTATATATTATTAATTATTATTATTATTCTTTAATTATTATTTTATTTATCATATTATTATTATTAGTAGTAGTAGTAGTACTATTACTATTTTATCTTAATTATTATCATTATTGCCAAAAAATATATAATTCACTGTAATAATAACACATAATATAATAATAATAGTATAGTATAATAATGGCTAGTCGTATAAATATTGTTATGAATACCATTACTCATATTGTTGATTATTTCATTATTATTATTTGTACTGTAGTATAATTGCAAATAATTATTATAACAGTAATAATTACAGTAATAACAATACTAATTAAGATAATGATATAAATAATTATTATAATTATAATTTTATTATAATTATAATTTTGATTCGCAAAAAAAAAAAAAAAAAAAAAAAACAAAAAAAAGGTCCACAAATATATTTATCACCCATTCGTATGTTTTTTCTGTTTTTTCTCTATGTTCACTGATTTCCCCTTATTTAGGGGAGAAGTAAAACCTTGAGCTTATTCATTGCTAAATACATTTCTTTCTTCCTTGGTTCCACTGTACTTACCACTGCCGTCATTAGCATTCGTCTATTTACGAAATACTCGTATGATAATGGAGTTCTTGTTTTATTTATTATTATTATTATTATCGTTTTTATCGTTAATAATAACGATAAAACGACTGTCATCATTATTATTACCTTTTAATTGATTATTTGTGTAGTGGAAATAGAGTGGTACTTGGTGACATAATCGCAGTTTATGGTATCATAGTGAGATATTCATTATAACAATTATAATCTAATATTATAATAATGATATAGAATCATCATTTAAAAATAAATAAATAAATAAATGGTAATAATAATTATGTATGAGTTTTTCCCTATTTAGTCTCTAAATCAACGTTTTTTTTCCGCCTACTGCCTTCAAAGAAATCGTAACCAGTGCATTCCAATGTCCTTCTTTTAATTGTTTTGGAAAATTTGATTATTTTGTGTAGTAGAAATAGTGTGGTAAGTTGTCATGATGCAGTTCTGGTATTATATGATGATATTACATTTATAATAATTATAATATGATTTATATATGATAATATAAATAATAATTTAAAATAAGTAATAAATACATACATAGTGATAATAATGATATACGATGTCCTCCCTATCTAGTCTCTAATCCATCGTTTTTTTACGTCTACTGCCTTCAAAGAAAATCGTAACCATTACATTCATCATGTCTTTTCTTTTAATTGGTTTTGGAAAAGATCAAAGACATCTACTACTTAGTCAACCCAGCAAATGTTTCGTTTGCAGGAATATGTAAATGAAATTGTTTTAAGTATCTGTATATGAATACCTGCAATTTATTTTATTCTATTGTTTTTTTTTTCCTCGTCTTTGGCTTCTGTGATGAATCCTGAAAACCATTTATATTTACTTTTTTTCTTCATATCTGGGCCATATCTGCTATTGAAGCGTTCAAATTAATAACTCAGTATCGATAGTACCAAGCAAAAAAAGTCATTTGGCAACAAATAGCCATTAAAAAATTGACTATAAATGTTATTCCCTTAATCCGACACCTTTTGGTAAAAAGAGGGGGAATTTAAAAATAGTAATGATATTATTTTTTACATTTTTAATTGTGTCGATTACACTCTCTTTTCCAACTCTTACCTCCTTTTATGAGAATTTTCCGGTTTCATATCTTGTTTATAAATATCATTAAACATCTGTTTGATCAAATATTAGTCATTATTTCTTTTTTGCCTATGTCCTTCAACGATAAGACTCCAAAATGATACGATGGTTCACAGAATATATGCGACTGACAAGTAAACATCATGGAGTGAAACTGATTTGCACGTTGTATATTTTTCAGGTATATAACATATAATGCTAACCTAACTGCTCGTGGGAAGCAGGATCAGTAGCCATTTTTGGAAGCCAAGGATGAAGTATCAGTAGAGACATTGCATAGTTTTCGTTACTTCATTCCCTTTTGGTAAGCGTCGTTTCTTGGCTGTCACAAAGATTTTATAACTGAACTTGAAGTTTTGTTACTCCATTTCAACTTGACTGGCTATATAATTTGCCATACGAGGTATACAGACACGTTTGCGCGCGCGCGCCGTCAAAATGATATTTAACGAGAATACTTTTTAATTTCAATGCACACATCTCAATTTTTACAGCAGAATATGTGTATGGATTCGATTCTGAAATAATTTTGAATATTTTCTGATTATCATTATTGCAACCATTAGCCATTGTAATTATTATATCATCATTATTACTACCTACTATTATCAATATACAATCACATCAAATTCAGGGTCATGGAAAGGCCTAACCTAAATCCTTTCTGAGAAATTTTTCTGTTACACTTAATCTACAATGAGTTCGTATCACCTTCATCGGCAGCAAAGAGAAAGGTAACAGAAGAATCAGAGCAAAGACAAGAAGCTTTTGCTCAACAGCGGCTGAAAAGAAATAGTACACTATTCATATAATATATACTTTTTTTTTGAGAATTTGCACTTCAGAAGACCAAAAGCTTTCTGAATGTTCATGGTTGAAAGAATATAGCTGCATGCTTGGTAGTTCTTTATGGTTTATATAATACTCCTTGTAGATTGATGGTCCAGGTATAGGTATTGTGCCCCATCTAAAGCACCAACTACTTCTCAAATTCTCCTAGGTATTTCCTCGGCCTTCCAGAAACACCCCATGGCATTTCGCGGCAACATGATAACACCGAAAATAATACGAAATGCTGCGATAAAGTAATGCTAATTGACAACCCTGCCCTAACAGCTGCATTCCTGCATTGCCTGGAACGGTCAGACAGTTTTTGTTTCACCGGGAAAGAGTAAAGTCTTCCTTCTCTGCTGGTTTCCTTACACAAGGAATGCCATTATTTTTTCTTCCCTGTACCCTCTTTCACGGTTGTTTCTTTTCTCTTTTATTGTATTCCGCTGTTTTTCAGTTACAGAGATTGGAGTTCATTTTCTCCTCTTCCCTTCCCTACGTCCTTTTACGCGGCTGGGATAAGCGGTTTCTCCCCACTCCCCGGTCAGCGGCAGAGGTGGGGATGAACGGTTTTTTTTGTTTTCAATTCCTTCCTCTCTTCTAGCCCACTCTATTAGAGATTTGATGGCCTGAGCAAGGAAGTTTGCCCTCCCTCTTCCTCGCTTGTGCTCAGTTTGGAGGCATATGGTTCATCAGGAGTGAAGGGTACTTATTACTGTGAACACCAAGGTCTTCAACCTTTTCAGCGTTGACGACTTATTCTTCAGGTTGGACGGGACATTTTACGAACTGTCCGAGTCTGAGCTCTCGCGACTTTAGCAGGGATACATTGCGTCCACTACAACTGCCTTTGCCCACCGAGCGGCCAGCACAACTGAGCGAGAGGCCCCAACAGGTGGCGGGACAGGGAAGGCCTCCTTAGCCAAACTTCCGGGTCATCGGGCGTGTGCCCACCTTAGTAGGGAAGTACTGTGGGTCAGGCGAGGGAAACCAGGAACTGCAACAGATTAATTTTAGAGCAAAAAATTTATCTAAAAAAGAGAGGATTTATTAT
>NW_023641822.1:139022-147130 GCF_015228065.2 Penaeus monodon
TTCCCTTCTTAGATGGAAACATGACATCGTTTCTTAGCACGGAAACACTGAGATCGCTTCAGAACACTAGAAACACTGACATTCCTTTTTCAGATAATGGAAACACTGACATTCCGCTTCCTTAGCACTGGAAACACTGACATTCCGCTTTCTTAGTACTGGAAACACTGACATTCCGCTCTCTTTGCACTGGAAACACTGACATTCAAACACTGACATTCCACTTTAAGAACACTGGGCTCTCTTTTCTCTGAATTTCAGAACACTGGAAACACTGACATTCCACTTTTGGAATATTGGAAACACTGACATTCCACTTTCAGAACACTGGAAACACCGACATTCCACTTTCAGAACATTGGAGACACTGGCATTCCACTTTGATTTTGCTCAAAACCGTATCATCCCACTGTTTACAGTGTTATGTTTGTCATTCCTTTTCCTACATTCGTTTTTCTACATCCGTTTTAGTCTGTCCCAACAAAAACTGTCTGGGCCGTTCCAGGCGATACCAGGAATGCAGCTTTAAGGGTAGAGTTGTCAATAGCATTACTTCATCGCAGTATTTCGTATTATTTTCGGTGTGATCATGTTGACACGAAATGCCATGGGGTGTTTCTGGAAGGCCGAGGAAATACGTAGGAGAATTTGAAGAAGTGGTTGGTGCTTTAGATGGGGCACACATACCTATACCTAGACCATCAATCTACGAGGAGTACTATATAAACCATAAAGAATTACCAAGCATGCAGATATATTCTTTCAACCATGAACATTCAAAGAGCTTTTGGTCTTCTGAAGTGAAAAAAATAAAAAAAAATAATATACATATATATATATAATATATATATTATATATATATCATCATATAATATATATATATATATATATATATATATATATATATATATATTTAAATAATATATATATATATAATTGAATAAGTCTACTATCTTTTCAGCCGCTGTTGCGCAAAAATCTCTTGACTTTACTCTGATTCTTCTGCTTATCTTTTTCTCTTTGCTGCTGATGAAGGTGATACAAAACTCATTGTAGATGTAAGTGTTCCAGAAAACTTTCTAGAAAGTATTTAGGCCTTTCCCTGACCCAGCTGAATTTGATGGTTGATTGTATATTGATAAACAATAGTAGTAACAATGATGATAATAATAATAAAAATGATAATGATTGAAATAATGATAATCAGAAATGTATCAATATATTTAGAATTAGTCCCATACATCATATTTTGCTGTAAAAATTGGAAAATGCTGTGCCATGAAATTAAAAAGTATTCTAGTTAATATTATTTTGAGCGCGGCGCGCGTGTTTGTTGTACTCGTTATTAGGGCAAATTATATAGCCAGTCATTTGAAATGTGTACACAAAACTTTCAAATTCAGTTAAATGAATGAATGAGGGAATGAAGTAACGATGACTGTGCAACATCTCTATTGATACTTCATCCTTGGCTTCAAAAAATGGCTACTGCTCCTGCTTCCCACGAGCAGTTAGGTTAGCATTATATGTATTTGTTATATACCTGGAAAATATACAACGTGCAAATCAGTTTCACTCCATGATGTTTACTTGAGTCAGTCAGGCAAAAAGTATAATGACTAATGTTTGATCAACCAGATTTTAGAGTTGGATAAAGAGAACTGCCATATGCTACATGATATCCCCCCTTCTTTGGAAAGTGGCATATCCATAGAGATTTCAAGGATAAAACGGAATACGCGCAGTATAAATATCCAGTCTGCAATCTTCAACTGTATTGGATTTTACAATAAAAATACACAATTAAAAAGTATATATAATTACTGTTTTTAAATTCCCCCTCTTTTTACCAAAGGTGTCTGGATTAAGGGAATAGCCTTTTGTCTTGAATTTTAATGTTATTTCTTGCCAAATCACTTTTTTCCCTATCAGATACTTGGAGTTTATACATTTTGAACGCTCCAGTTAGCAGATATGCCCAAGATATTAAAAAAAGTAAATGGTTTTCATGAGTTCATCACAGAAGCAAAGACGAGGAAAAAATAACAAAAGAATAAAATAACATATTCCTGCAAATGAAACATTTTGCTGGGTTGACTTAGTATTAGATGTCTATTTTTTTTCCAAAACTAATTAAAAGAAAGACTTGAAATGCAAAGTTTACGATTTTCTTTGAAGGCAATAGACGTAAAAAACGTGGATTTAAAGACTAGATAGGAGAAACTCGTATATCATTATTATTACTATTTATTTATTTATTTATCTTTAAAATATTATTCATATTGTCATTATTATAATTAATGCCACCATTATATCATAATGATACCAGAACTGCTATTATGACAACTACCAGTATTATTTCTACTACACAAACACTAAATTAAAAGGTAATAATAATGATGACAGTCAATAAATACTAACGATAAAAAACGAAAATAATAATAATAATAATAACAACAACAACAACTCCATTATCATACGAGTATTTCATAAATAGACGAATGCTAATGACGGCAGTGGAACCAAGAAAGAAAGAAATGTATTTCGAATAAATAACCTCTTACTTTTACTACTTCCCTGTAACAAGAAATCAGAAATAGAGCAACTGAAAAACATAAGAATGGGTGATAAATATATTTTGTGGACTTTTTTTTTTTTTTTTTTTTTTTTTTTTTTTTTTTTTTTTTTTTGCGAATCAAATGTTATCAAAATTCTCTTTATTCTCACTTTTATCCTCATTATTGTCATGATTAATACAATTCTGGTAATTATTATCATTATTACCCTAATAATTGCCAAAATCATCAAATGAGTCGAAAAAACGTCATTTTGGAGTATACTCTCAAAAGGCTATATTTTGCTAGATTTTGCCGCTTTTTCGACTTTTGGGAATTTTTTTCTTTTACCCTTTTTTGTTATATATGGACACAATTCCTGTTATTATCATCATTATTATCATGCTTATCATCCTTATTATCGTTATCATCATCATTATCTTTAAACATTATTCCCAATTGGGATCATCTTTAAATTGCAATTATTATCATCTTTATTGAAATTTAATATCTTTTTCTTTATTCCCAAATTAAATTACATCTTTAATTGAAATTTACAATCACATTATTCCCCAATTATTTTTCATATTATTTGCAATTTATTATCACCCATTATTGCAATTATTATCATCATTATTGCAATTATTACCCAAAAAAACCTATTGCAATTTTTCAGTTTTAAAACAAAATAATTTGGAAACCCTTTTACAATAACAACTCCCAAAAAATAATAGCAAAACAATAATAATAAAAAAAATAACGTTTTTATGATAATTACTTATATCATTATTTTAAATTTTAAACCCCCTTTAAAATTACTGTAAATTTTTCCCAAATAACAATAATAAAAATTAAAAAAAAAAAATAAAACCCAATTATTTTATTTTTATTTTTTAATTTATTATATCTTTATTTTTAAAAAAATTGTTATTGTTATTATTACAGTTTTTAAATATTTTTTTCCCGGAAAATAATACAATAATTAAAGTAAAATAATAATAAAAAATAATAATAATAATAATAATAATAATAATAAAATAATAAAAATTTAAAAAATAATAATAAGGATAAATAGAAATTTAATATAAAATAATCATAAATGGTTTTAAAAAATTTAAATTCTTTTTTTCTAAACTTTTATCCTCATTATTGTCTGATTAATCCCTATTCTGGTATTTATTATCATTATTACCCTTTTTTTTAAAAATTGGGGGGGGCCCCAAAATCATCAAATGAGTCGAAAAAACGTCATTTTGGAGTACCCTCTAAAAAGGGCCCTATTTTTCCCCTAGTTTTTCCCGTTTTTTCGATTTTTCGGGGAATTTTTTTCTTTTCCCCCCTTTTTTTTTATATGGGGGACAAATTCCTGTATTTTTCATCATTATTACATGATTATCACCCTTTAGTAATTATCTCATCATTTTATCATCATCATTATTGCAATTTTTTTCCATCATTATTGTTTTTATTTTTCCACCCTTTATTGCAATTTATTATCATCATTATTCCCAATTTATTTACCCTCATTATTGAAATTAAATATCATATTATTGAAAATTATTATCATCATTATTCCCAATTATTTTTCTTTCTTTTATTCCCAATTATTATCATCATTTTTGCAATTAATTTATCATCTTTTATTGCAATTTATTATCCTACCTATTGCAATTATTGCACCCTTAAAATTTTATATAATTTGGCAACTATAACTGATAAAAAAACTCCCAATAATAAAGCAATAACAATAAAAATAACAATAAAAAAGGGGTTTTTATGATAATTATTTATATCATTTTTTTAAATTTAAATTTATCGTTAACGTAATTATTACTGAAAAACCCAATAATAATATTAAAAACCCAATTTTAATTTTATAAAAAAATTATTATTATTATTATTTTTTAAAATATTATTATATTTTGTTATTTTTTGTTTTTGTTTTTAATTACAGTTATGATTTTTTTTCCCGGCAAAAATTTAAAAACAAAAAAATAATTAAAGTAAAAAATAATAATAATAATAATAATAATAATAATAATAAAATAATAAGATGATGATAAAAAGAAATTAATATAAAAAAATATCAAATGTTATAAAAATTATTTTTTCTCACTTTTAAATCCTCATTTTTGGTCATGATTAATACAATTTTGGAATTATTATAATTATTCCCCTAATAATTGCAAAATCACCCAAATGAGTCGAAAAAACGTCATTTTTGGGAAATACTTTAAAAGGCTATTTTTTGCTAGTTTTTGCCGTTTTTAGGACTTTGGGAATTTTTTTCTTTTACCCTTTTTTGTTATATAGGACACAACCCCTGTTATTTCCCATAATTATTATCATGATTATCACCCCTTTTTATCGTTAAATCTTTAATCATTTATCATTCATCATTATTGCAATTATTATCATCTTTATTTTTGAAATTTTATTTTATCATATTTTTCCCAATTATTATCATCATTATTGAAATTTTATTATCATCATTTTTTCCCCAATTTATTATCAGCCCTTTAAATTTTCCCCCCCCCCCCCAAATTTATTGAAAGCTACAATAATAATTTGGAAACCCCTTACAAAATAACAATTTCCAAAAAATAATATCAAAAAACAATAAAATAACAATAAAAAACTTTTTTAGGGAAAAATTACTTATATCATTTTTTTAATTTTAATATCTTTATTACTGTAATTTAACTGAATAAACAATAAAAATTTTAAAATAACAAAATTTATAACAATTTTTTCCTTATTAATTTTATTTTAATTTTTATTAAAAATTTTATTTTTATTATTGTTTTTTGTTTTTTTATTAAAAGTTATGATAAAATTTTTGGGCCCCAATAAAAACCTAAAAATTAAATTTAATAAAAATAATAATTTTAATAATAATAATAATAATAATAATGAAAATTTAGTAACAATATCAATAATCATAAAATGTTATCAAAATTCTCTTTATTCTCACTTTTATCCCCCTTATTGTCTGGATTAATAAAATTTCCCGGGGTAATTTTAAATTATAAAATTTTTTCCCCCTAATGATTGCCAAAATCATCAAATAAAGTGAAAAAACGAAAATTTTCGAGTTACTCTCAAAAGGCTATATTCGAAAGATTTTCCCCGGCTTTTTTGATTTTTTGGGAAATTTTTTCTTTTAAACCCTTTTTAGGGATCCATATATGGCCCACAAAATTCCTGTTTTTTATCACCCCATTTTTAATCATGATTATAAATCATTTTTTGGGGTTTCATCATCATTTTTCCATTATTATCACATCCATTATATCCATTTTTCCCCCAAATTTTTTTTTCATCATATTTGCAAATTATCATCTTTTATTGGAATTATTATCTCATTTTTTGAAAATTAAATTCTTTCATTATTGAATTTAAATTATCATTATTTTGCAATTTTTGGAAATTTAAATAAAATATATTTTGGCAACTATACAAAATAAAACTCCCAATAAAAATTTTGGGGAAAAAACAAGGATAATAACAATGTAACTTTTTTATGATATTTACATTTTTCATTTTTTTAAATTAGTATCGTTTTTAAAACTGTAATTATTACTGTTATAATGATTATTTGGCAATTAAAAAAAAAGAAAAAAATATAATAATAAAAAATAATAAAATAATAAAAATTAAAAAACAAATTTTTCATAACAAATTATTATTTTTTTATTATCTTTAATTTTTGTTATCATTATATTTATTATTTACAGTTATAAATATTTTTTTTTGGCAATAATCCCAATTTAATTAAAGAATAATAATAATAATAAAAATAATAATAAAAAATAATAATAATAATAAAAATTTAATAATGATTAATAGAAAATAATATAAACGATCATCAAATGTTTAAAAAATTCCTTTATTCTCACTTTTACCCTCATTAATTGTCTTTGTTTAATACAATTTTTGGTAATTTTTAAATCATTATTACCCTAAAAATTTCCCCAAAAAAATTCATCAAATGTGTCCAAAAAAAACGTCATTTTGGGGAGAATTACTCTCAAATGGTATTTTTCCCCGCTAGATTTTGCCCCTTTATCGACTTTTGGGGAATTTTTTCTTTTACCCTTTTTTTGTTATATATGGACAAAATTCCCGGTTTTTTATTTTTAAATTATATCATAAATTATCATCCTTTATTATCTTTATTCATCATTTATTATCATCATTATAAATCTTTATGATAATCTTTTAATCATCATTTTTCCCAATTTTTTATCATCTTTATTGAAAATTTTATCATCATTATTGAAATTTATTACATCATTATTGAAATTTTAAATTATCATTACTTTTTGGGAAATTTATTGCAGTTAAATATAATTTTTTTTTTTTTGGAAACTATACTAATAACAATTTACAATAATGCAACCCCAATTTAACAATAATTTAATAACAAAAAAACGTTTTTATGATAATTACTTATTATTATTTAATTAATTCTTTATTCTGAATTTATTATGTTATAAGATTATTTTGGCAATTTACCCCAGAAAAAATAATAAAAAATAATATAACTAATAATATTAATAACAATATTATAACGATTATTATTATTTTTATTATTATATTATTTTTATTAACTTATTTTATTATTATTGTTATTTTTACTTTAGATTATTTTTGGCAATAAAACAAAAATTAAAGAAATAAAAATAAAAAATAATAATAAAATAAAATATAATAGTAATAATATCAAAATTTTCAAAGTTTAAAATTCTTTTTATTCTCACTGTTACCCTCATTATTGCAGAAATACAATTCGGGTAATTATTTCATTTTTACCCAAATAATTCCCAAAATCATCAAGAGTAAAAAAACGTCTTTTTGGAGTATCTAAAAAAAAGGATTTTTCGCTAGTTTTACCGTTTTTTGATTTTTGGGGAATTTTTTTTCTTTTACCCTTTTTTTGTTACATATGGACAAAATTCCTTTTATTATCTTCATTTTTATCATGATTATTTCCTTTATTTCGTTTCACATCATTATCATCTATCATCATCATTATCTAAATATTGAAAATTTTATACTCATTTCATCAATTTTGAAATTTATTATCATCATTATATCAATTATACTCATTATTGCAATTTTATATCATTATTGCAATTTTTAATTTTTAAATTGCAATTATTGCAGTTATAATATATAATTGGCAACTATACTAAAAAACTAAAATAATAATGCAATCAATAAAAAACATATAACTTTTTTATGAAAAATTACTTAATCATTATTTTATTAATATCTTTATTATGAAATTACTGCTACGAGGGGGTTTTTGTCTCTGGCGAAACTGTGTTAACGTAAGGACCTGGGCAAACTGACGCAGCGGTTGTGAGCGGGGGAGCGGGGGAATTACCCAAGAGCCGGGGTTTGGTGCTGTCCTGTAAAGACCTCGTGTGTCCCCTTGTGCCTATAAAAAACTTTGTTTTGCCCTGATAAGCTTATCGTGCATGTGACATTTGGGTTTCCCCTGTATTTGCCTATAGAAAAGTGTAAGGGTAAATAATTTGTTAAATA
>NW_023641822.1:147230-159730 GCF_015228065.2 Penaeus monodon
AAAAAAAATATAATAGAATTTGATTCACATTTTGAATATTATATTATTATATTATTTATTATTATATTATTATTATCTATTATTATATTATGATATTATATATTATATATTATATATTAATTATAGTATATGCCAATAAAATCTATTACTGTTAAATAATAACATTAATAATATTAAGTTATATATATATATATTACGTGGTTATATAATGTTAAAGTATTTATTATATAATATTCATAATAATTGTACTAGTAAGTATAATGAAAAATAATTATTATAAAAGTTATAATTATTCAGTAATAACATTACTATTATATATATGCAAAATAATTTTATAAAATCATTAATTGTAATTAATAATGTATACATTCAATAAGTGTGGATAGTATTATTGCAAAATAGATATATTAACTCCAATTAATGAATAATAATGATAACAATTAATAATGATGATAATAATGATAAATGATGAAATAATGGAATTAATAAAAGAGTATAAGAAAAATCAAACGATAAAATGATGGAAATATGATAATGAGAGATAACTAACAGGAATTGTGTCCCTATATCTATTGGTGAATGAACATTGGAAAAGTGAAAAATACCAAAATTAATCAATATAGCCTTTGAGATAATACTCAAAAATGAGATTTTTTCAATTTTTGTGTATTTTCGGGCAATTATTAGGATTAATTTTGATATATATTACCTAGTTAATATTATTAATTATTAAATATTATGATGATCTTAAAAGTGAGAATAAAGAATTTTATAACTGAATATAATTATTATTATAATATATTAATTATAATAATATTATGATTATATATTTTATATTATTATTGTTATTATTATCTTATTATTAGTATTACTTTCCAGTATAAAATTTTTATAAAAATAATTAAACAGATAATAATACGTTAAGTATAATAATAATCATGTAATGATTAATAATATTGTTATAGTATATTATTGTTATTGTTATTCATTATTATTATTGTACTGGTAGTATAATTGCAAAAATAATTATCTATAAAACCCCAGTAATAATTACAGTTTTAAATAACGATTACTAATTAAGAAGAAGGATATAAATAATTATTTATAAAAATCGTTATTAATTGTTATTATATTGTTATTACTCATTCATTATTGTTGGGTTATTTAGGATTATTGCAAAAAAAAATTATATTACCTATAACTTCCAATATATTTCAATAATAAATGATAACAATTGCAATAATGATGATAATAATTGCAATAAGATGATAATGATGGGATTGATAATGGATGATAATGGATGATAATGATGATTATAAAACGATAAATAATGATGATAATCCATTGATATGATGATGATAATAACAGGAAATTGTGTCCAATAATATAATAATAAAACAAAGGTATTTAAAGAAAAACCATTCCCAAAAAAGTCGGAAAAAACGGCAAAAATCTAGCGGAAAATATAGGGCCTTTTGAGAGTATACTCCCAAATGGACGTTTTTTTTCGATTTTTATGTGATTTTCGGCAAATTATTAGGGTAATAATGATAATAAATTTACCGAAATTGTATTAATCATAAAAACAATAATGAAATAACAAAAAGTGAGAATGTATTATTTAGTTTTAGGAATTGTTTTTTGATAACTATTTTTTTGAATAGTATATTATTATTAGTATTATTATTATTATTATTATATTTAGTATTTTATATATATTTATTATTATATTATTATATCTTAATTAATTAGTATTTGCCAATAAAAAATCTATTATAACTGTTAATAATAAACCAATAATAATAAAAGTAAAGATATAATAAATCATGCTAGTGGTTATATTAGTTGGTCTGATTATTATTGTTTTATATTTCATATTATTATTGGTAATGGTAGTTTTAATTGCAAAAATAATTATTTATAAACAGTAATAATTAAACAGTAAATAAAACGATACTAATACGATAATGATATAAATATTATTAATTAAAAATCGTTATTTATTGTTATTATTATTGTATTACCCATTGATTGTTTGTGGGTTATTAGTATATGCAAAAAAGATATTACTATAACTCCCAATAATTGCAATAATAATGATACATTGCAAAATAATGATGATAATTTTAAATTGCATAATGATGATAATGTGATGATGATAATGAGGATAATGATGATAAAATGATGATGATAAACGGATAATAATGATGGGATAATCATTGATAATGGATGATGATCATAAAGGAATTGTGTCCATATATTAATATAAAAAAGTATAGAAAAACATTCCCAAAAAGTCCCCCGAACAAAAGCGGCAAAAATCTAGCGAAATTATAGGGCCTTTTGCGAGTATTACTCCAAATGACGTTTTTTCCCCCCCCCCCCCCCCCCCCCCGATTTTTCTTTTGTGATTTTCGGCAATTTATTAAGGGTAATATGATAAATTAATTACCAGGGAATTGTATGAATCAATAACAATTAAATGATGATAAAAAAGTGAGAATAAGAGATTTTGAGAACATTTGAATACTTATTATTATTATATTATTATTTATTATTATTAGTATTATTATTATTAGAGTATTATTCTTAATTATTATTATTATTATTATTTATATTATATTATTTGCCAATAAATCCATTATAACTGTAATGATAAAAACAATAATAATAATTTAAAGTATAAGTAAATAAATAATCATGCTAGTGTTATAAATATGTTATTAGTATATTCTTGTTATTGTTATCATTATTATTATTTGTACTGGTTAGTATAAATTGCAAAAAAATAATTATTATAACAGTAATAATTACAGTAATAACGATACTAATTAAGATAAGATATAAAAATTATTATAAACAAATCGTTTTATTGTTATATTATGTTATTACTAATCATTATTGTTGTGGTTATTAGTAATTATTGCAAAATATTATTTACTAAAAAACTCAAAATAATTGCAATAATAATGATAACAATTGCAATATGATGATAAGAAATTGCAATAATGATTGATATGATGATGATAATGAGGATAATGATGATAAAAATGATGATGATAAAACGATAATAATGATGATAATCCTGATAATGATGATTGATAATAACAAAGGAATTTTGTGTCATATATAATATAAAAAAAGGTATAAGAAAAACTTCCCAAAAATTCGGAAAAAGCGGCAAAATTTCTAAGCGAAATATAGCTTTTGAGAGTATACTTTCCAAATGGGACGGTTGTTCGATTTCTTTGCGTGATTTCGGCAAATATTAGGGGGTAATAAATGATAATAATACCAGAATTGTATTAATCATAACAATAATGATGATAAAAGGTGAGAATAAAAGAGGGAATTTTGATAACATTCTGGAAAATATATTATCTATTATTATTATTATTATTATTATTTATTATTATATTATTATTATTATTATTTATTTAATTATTTATTATTATTATTATTATCTTATATTGAGTATTATGCCAAATAAATCTATTATAACTGTAATTATAACAATAATAATAATAAGTATAAGTATAATAATAATCATGCTAGTGGTTATAATATTGTTATTAGTATTATTATGTAATATTATCATTATATTATTGTATGGTAGTATAATTGCAAAAAAATAATTATTATACAGTAATAATTACAGTAATAACGAATACTAATTAGATAATGATATAAATAATTATTATAAAAATCGTGTTATTGTTATTATTAGTGTTATTAATATCAGTATTGTTGTGGTTATTAGTATTTATTGCAAAAATATATCCTATAACTACAATAATGCAATAATAATTATACAATTGCCAATAATGGATGGATAATAATTGCAATAATGATGATAATGATGATGTCTGATGATAATGATGATAATGACATGATAACGATAATAATGATGATAATCATGATAAAAAAAAATGATGATGATAATTAACAGGATGGTGTCATATATATATGAAAAAGGCTAAGAAAAACATTCCCAAAGTCGAAAAAAGCGGCAAAATCTAGCGCGGATAATATAGCCTTTGAGAGTATACTCCAAAAGACGTTTTTTCGATTCTTTGGTGATTTCGGCAAATATTAGGGGTAATAATGATATAATTACCAGAATTGTATTATTCTAACAATAATGAGATAAAAAGGGAGAATAAGAGAATTTGATAAACATTTGAATATGATTATATTATATTATTATTATTATATGATTATTATTATTATTATATTATTATATCATTATTATTATTACTATTATATTATTATCTAATTATGAGTATTATTGCCCAATAAATATTATTATAACTTATAAAACAATAAATAATAATAAGTATAAGTATAATAATAATCATTGAGTGGTTATAAATTGTGATTAGTATTATTATGTTATTATTATCATATTTCTTTGTTATGGTTAGTATAATTGAAAAATAATTATCCATAACAGTATAATAATTTACAGTAATAAAACGATACTAATTAAGAAATGATATAAACAAATAATACATTATAAAATCGTTTTATTATTGTATTTTATTATTGTATACTATATTATGTTGTGGTCATTCGTATTATTGCACAAAATATACACTAGAACTCCAATAATACAATAATAATGATAACAATGCAATAATGATGATAATAATGGCAATAATGAGGATAATGATGATGATAATGATGATTAAGTGGATGATAATGATGATTCGGATAACCATAATAATGATGAAAAACATCATAATGATGAAGATAATAAACAAAAGGAATTGTGTCCATATATAATATAAAAAAAAAGGTATAAGGAAAAAAAACTTCCAAAAAGTCGAAAAAGCGGCAAAATCTAGCGAAATATAGGCTTTTGAGAGTTACTCCAAAATGACGGTTTTTTCCGATTCTTTGTGATTTCGGCAATTATTAGGGTAATTAATGATAATTACTTACCAGAATTGTATGAATCATAAACAATAATGATGATAAAAGTGAGAATAACGAGAATTTGAAACATCTCTTGAATATTTTATATATATATTATATTATTATATATATTATTATATTATGTCTTAATTATAGTATTATTGCCAAAAATCTATTTACTGTAATAATAACAATAATAATAATAAGTAAAGTATAATAATAATCATGCTAGTGGTATTAAGATTGTTATTAGTATTATTATTGTTTATATTAATCATTATTATATTTGTACTGGTAGTATAATTGCAAAAATAATATATAACAGTTCAATAATTACAGTAATAACATACTCAAATTAAGATAATGATAAAATAATTATTATAAATCGTTATTATTGTTATTATTATTGTTATACTATCATTATTGTTGTGGTTATTAGTATTATTGCAAAAATATCTACTATAACTCCAATAATTGCATAATAATGATAAACATTGCAATAATGATGATAATAATTGCAATAATGATGATAATGATGATATATGATATAATGATGATAATTGATATAAAGATAATAAAAATCGAAATATAAAAGGAAAAAAAGAATTGTCCAATAAATAAAAATTTGATAAGAATTCCCAAAAGAATAAGCGGTCAAAATATGAAATATAAGCATTTATGATGATATATACAAATGATAATTTACGATATTTTGGTGAATTTGGCAAATTATTAGGTTAATATTATATAATTATCTATTTATTATATAATTATTATATTAATATTAAATATAGATATTTTATTAATTTAATTTATTATATTATTTTATTATTTATTATTATATTATTATATTATTATTATTATATATAATATATATATTATTTAATATTAGTATTATGCATTAAATTGTTATAACTATATTATTTAATAATATATTAATATAATATAATCATGTATGTTATAATATTGTTTATTAATATATTATTATTATATAATTTTATTATTATTATGATGTATAATTAAAAATTTATATAGTAATAATTAATAATAGATACTAATTAAATAATGATATAATAATTATTAAAATGTATATATATTATATATTATACATATTATATGATGATATTAGTATTATTAAAAATATATAGATATGAACAGAAATAATAATAATGAAACAATGCAAAATGATGATATAATTGCAATTATGATATAATATAGAAAAGTGATAATGAATAATATGATGATAACGAAAAAAATGATAATATATATATGAATATAAAAGATATATTTGATCGAATTTATATATAATATTAAAAAATATAATAATAACATTCCAAAGTTAAAAAGATAAAATTAGTGAAATATAGCTTTTAATTATTCATAATATTATTTTTATTTTATTGATATTATTGAATTATTATATAATATTATAATTATATAAATTAATATATTATTATATAATCTATTATATATTATAAAATAAATAAAGAATAATTAAAATAATCATTTGTATATATTTTTATTATATTATTATATTATTTATTATATTATTATTATTATTATTTAATTATTATTATTATTTAATTATTAGATATTTCAATAAATCTATTATAATTAATAATAAAATAATAAAAATAAGTATAAGATATAATATATTATGTGTATATATTTTTGTATATATTATTAATATATATATATATAATAATGGTATATAATTGATAAAGAATATATAAATAATAATAAAGATAGATATAATAAGATAATGATATAAATAATATATAAAATGTATATTGATATATATGTATTAAAGAATTTGTCCATTTAATAATAGTATTATAAACCCAAAATCATAAAGCCAAATAATGCAATATAACTTAAATAATCCAAATGATATTATTCGATTAATGATGATAATGATGATAATGATGATGATAACGATAATAATGATGATAATCATGATAATGATGATGATAATAACAGGAATTGTGTCCATATATAATATAAAAAAGGTATAAGAAAAACATTCCCAAAAGTCGAAAAAGCGGCAAAATCTAGCGAAATATAGCCTTTTGAGAGTATACTCCAAAATGACGTTTTTTCGATTTCTTTGGTGATTTCGGCAATTATTAGGGTAATAATGATAATAATTACCAGAATTGTATTAATCATAACAATAATGATGATAAAAGTGAGAATAAAGAGAATTTTGATAACATTTGATTCGCAAAAAAAAAAAAAAAAAAAAAAAAAAAAAAGTCCACAAAATATATTTATCACCCATTCTTATGTTTTTCTGTTTCTCTATTTCTGATTTCCTTGTTATAGGGAAGAAGTAAAACCTTGAGCTTATTCATTGCTAAATACATTTCTTTCTTCCTTGGTTCCACTGTACTTACCACTGCCGTCTATTTACGAAATACTCGTATGGTAATGGAGTTGTTGTTTTTGTTATTATTATTATTATTATGATTATCGTTTTTATCGTTAATAATAACGATAAAACGACTGTCATCATTATTATTACCTTTTATTTGATTATTTGTGTAGTGGAAATAGTAGTGGTAGTTGTCATAATAGCAGTTCTGGTATCATAGTGATAGTATTAATCATAATAATTATAATAATAATATTATAATAATGATAATAGAAATAATCATTTAAAAATAAATAAATAAATAAATAGTAATAATAGTGATGTACGAGTTTCACCTATCTAGTCTCTAAATCCACGTTTTTTACGTCTACTGGCTTCAAAGAAAATCGTAACCATTGCATTCCATGTCTTTCTTTTAATTGGTTTTGGAAAATTTGATTATTTGTGTAGTAGAAATAGTAGTGGTAGTTGTCATAATAGCAGTTCTGGTATTATAATGATGGTATTAATTATAATAATTATAATAATGATATTATAATATGATAATATAAATAATAATTTAAAAATAAGTAAATAAATAAATAGTAATAATAATGATATACGAGTTTCTCCTATCTAGTCTCTAAATCCACGTTTTTTACGTCTACTGCCTTCAAAGAAAATCGTAACCATTACATTTCATGTCTTTCTTTTAATTGGTTTTGGAAAAGATAAATACATCTACTACTGAGTCAACCCAGCAAAATGTTTCGTTTGCAGGAATATGTAAATGAATGTGTTTTAGTATCTGTATATGAATACTGCAATTATTTTATTCTATTGTTTTTTCCTCGTCTTTGCTTCTGTGATGAACTCTTGAAAACCATTTAATTTACTTTTTTTCTTTAGATCTTGGGCATATCTGCTAATTGAAGCGTTCAAAATTAATAAACTCCAAGTATCTGATAGTACCAAGGAAAAAAAGTGATTTGGCAACAAATAACATTAAAATTGAAGACAAAAGGTTATTCCCTTAATCCAGACACCTTTGGTAAAAAGAGGGGGAATTTAAAAACAGTAATTATATATAATTTTTTATAATTTTTAATTGTGTAGCATATGACAGCTCTCTTTATCCAACTCTTACCTCCTTTTATGAGAATTTTCCGTTCATATTCTTGTTTATAATATCATTAAAATCTGGTTGATCAAATATTAGTCATTATTCTTTTTGCCTATGTCCTTCCAACCTAGAAGACTCAAAAAATGAGACAGATTGGTTCACAGAATATATGCGACTGACAAGTAAACATCATGGAGTGAAACTGATTTGCACGTTGTATATTTTTCAGGTATATAACAAATACATATAATGCTAACCTAACTGCTCGTGGGAAGCAGGATCAGTAGCCATTTTTTGAAGCCAAGGATGAAGTATCAGTAGAGACGTTGCATAGTTTTCGTTACTTCATTCCCTTTTGGTAAGCGTCGTTCCTTGGCTGTCACAAAGATTTTAACTGAATTTGAAAGTTTTGTGTACTCATTTCAAATGACTGGCTATATAATTTGCCCTAATACGAGTATACAGACACGTTTGCGCGCGCGCGCTGAAAATGATATTTACTAGAATACTTTTTAATTTCATGGCACAGCATTTCAATTTTTACAGAAAAATATGATGTATGGGATTAATTCTAAATATGTTGATATATTTCTGATGATCATTATTGCAACCATTATCATTTTATTATTATTATCATCATTGTTACTACTACTATTATCAATATACAATCAACCATCAAATTCAGGGTCAGGGAAAGGCCTAAATCCTTTCTAGAAACTTTTCTGGAACACTTACATCTACAATGAGTTCTGTATCACCTTCATCAGCAGCAAAGAGAAAAAGGTAAGCAGAAGAATCAGAGTCAAAGATAAGAGAGATTTTGCACAACAGCGGCTGAAAAGAATATTACACTTATTCATATATATGCATTTTTTTTTTTTTTTTTTGAGAATTTGCACTTCAGAAGACCAAAAGCTCTCTGAATGTTCATGGTTGAAAGAATATAGCTACATGCTTGGTAGTTCTTTATGGTTTATATAATACTCCTTGTAGATTGAGGGTTTCCAGGTATAGTATGTGTGCCCCATCTAAAGCACCAACTACTTCTTCAAATTCTCCTAGGTATTTCCTCGGCTTCCAGAAACACCCCATGGCATTTCGGGGGCAACATGATAACACCGAAAAATATACGAAATCCCTGCGATAAGGTATGCTAATTGAAAACCCTGCCCTAACAGCTGCATTCCTGCATTGCCTGGAACGGTCAACGTTTTTGTTTCACCGGGAAAAGTAAAGTCTTCCTTCTCTGCTGGTTTCCTTACACAAGGAATGCCATTATTTTTTCTTCCCTGTACCCTCTTTCACGGTTGTTTCTTTTCTCTTTTATTGTATTCCGCTGTTTTTCAGTTACAGAGATTGGAGTTAATTTTCTCCTCTTCCCTTCCCTACGTCCTTTTACGCGGCTGGGATAAGGGTTTCTCCCCACTCCCAGGTCAGCGGCAGAGGTGGGGATGAACGGTTTTTTTGTTTTCAATTCCTTCCTCTCTTCTAGCCCACTCTATTAGAGATTTGATGGCCTGAGCAAGGAAGTTTGCCCCCCCTCTTCCTCGCTTGTGCTCAGTTCGGAGGCATATGGTTCATCAGGAGTGAAGGGTACTTATTACTGTGAACACCAAGGTCTTCAACCTTTTCAGCGTTGACGACTTATTCTTCAGGTTGGCCCGGGACATTTTTACGAACTGTCCGAGTCTGAGCTCTCGCGCCCTTTAGCAGGGATACATTCGCCATACAACTGCCTTTGCCCACCGGCGCCAGCACAACTGAGCGAAGCCCAAACAGTGGCGGGACGGGAAGGCCTCTTAGCCAAACTTCCGTCATCGGCGTGTCCCACCTGACGTCAGGGAGGACTGACTGGTGGGCGCTCAGGTCGAGGAAACTCGAGGACTGCAACAGACTTGAATTCAGAGCCAAAAATTTATGAAGGAAGAGGATTAGTATATCCATCCTTTACAAGAGACAGCAGACAATACATGACTGCAAATCGGAATATATAGGACAGTGACCTGACTAAAAAAAAAAAATAAATCAAACTGCAATAAACAAACTAAGTTTAAAACCAAACTCAAAGCTTTAACTAAGAATGACTAAAACAAAAGACTTAAAGTAACCTAACTAAAAACCATACCTTAAGCTATCTAAGTACCATATAACTTAACGGAACTTTCACAAAAGAACATTCAGAAAAATAAACACGACCACCCCACTAGAAAAAATAAAGCTTCAGGTTACGCTTTACATGTTAAAAAAAAAAAGTAAAAAAAGGAGGGATCTCAGGAGACTACGAAGTGGTAGTTCAGCGACCTCTGGTAGCTTTGGGGCAGGTCGGGCGAGCTCATTGTGCGCCTACTTCAGTCTCACTCGGAGCTCACACATCCTTTATATTTGCTTAAGGGTCTGCAGGAGGGCTGAAATAAACTGTCTTTCTGTGAAAGAGTTTTTTTATACCTTACTATCCCACGTCTATTACGAGACGTTGGGAAGCCCGTACTGCTGAAAGCAACATCGTTGCGCCTGGCTCGGTGCAGTAACTTGGTAAACGTAATTAGGGAAAGGTAGGCCTCGCTTAGACTGCGCAGCGTACGCGTGGCAATTTGTCCTGTGGCATATAACCATCAAAGCCCAGAAGCCTTTCACTAATGCTCCCAAGGGCACCATGTTGCAGATTACCTCCAAGCATAGTTTTAACAAGCATTGGTCCCTCTTCTGTTCCTTCGTAAGTAAGGGTCCTCCTCAGGCATCCTCAACAAAGTTTAATTTCCCGGTTCTTTGCCTTTTTTCCTCTAATTTCATGTAGTGATCAGCCTAGTCATCGAAAAGTGTTTCCTCGTGGTACATGAATGCTCACTCCAAGCCAGTGGCTTTGCTGTTTCCGTGTTTTCCTGCAGCGGTCCAGCTGTTTTTTTCCTGCAGCGGCTCCGCTTTATCATCTCTTCCCAACACCACATGACTTTGTAACGTGCTAAAACTGCAAAGACACTTTTAATGCGCCCTCATCTCCATTCTCTATCATGTAAGCATCACCTTTGTAATGTTACGCCGGAATCAGGGGTAATAATCATGTAATATCGGCAGGGTTTATTAATCTCCATTATGCACGAAACGAAAATCACGGTAGACAATAATAAGAAATTTCGGTTACAACACGGCACGGTGTGCACTTCACATTAAGCACGGGAAGCACAAAAGTAATACAGTTTATCACATAACGCATGTAAATAAGTCCAACCGGCAAACAAAATTTCATATCGCGGATACACAGCACGGTCCGATCAGTGGCCAACACGCACGTCTTTCCTGTAATTCATCGATACTTCTTCGTTAACCCACGCAACAAAAATATCCCAACCTAATAAGCTAATTAAGTTACTGGGTACGACACTACCCTCAGCACAATCGTTAAATGCTATGCACGATTTTTAATTTAAACCCTCAACACAAGCACTATCACGGGCTATGTGCGCTCTCGATATCGCCACACTATGGGCAAATAAACCCACTGACACCGAAGCACGTACTTTGTAATTATGAACACAAACACGATGACATACTTTAAGCGACATCTAAGCACAGGCATTGTTATCGGTTCATACTCTGGGTTTATCACTGCTTTCACTAACACAGCGCGCAAAAACCCTAATTACAAAATGGTGATTAAATAGGTGAGCGTATGCATAGGTCCATAGCGGGTCTTTTAAGTCCCCTTTTACAAGGACTTGCGATCATGGATTTCCATGATTTTCTTGGAAAATTTAGAGCGTGTTTGGCCGTTGCCTTTCCGCCCGGTGTTTTATCGAGTCACCATCTCTATTTAACCGGTTCTGGCCCGGGTTACTGACTTGGCTGGCTTGCCCACCCAGTGACTAGGTAGGCAATCGAGGTGAAGTTCCTTCCCCAAAAGGCAAAAACGCGCCGCCGGTAACTCAAACCCTCGAACTCAGGTTGCCGTCATCAGTCTTGAGTCCGACGATTCAAACCACTGGGCCACCCGCGGCCCTATTTACATATTATATATATATATATATATATATATATAATATATATATATATTAATATATATGTGTGTGTGTTTTTTGTTGGTTGTGTATGTGTTGTTGTGTGTGTGTGTGT
>NW_023641822.1:169730-192671 GCF_015228065.2 Penaeus monodon
ACCTCTTCTGATCGCGGGAATTGAAGCGAACTGGGAGTTGAGGTGGCTGCTCTCAGAGGTGAGAAGACATCGGTAGCGGCACAATCACTGTGGGTGAGTTACAACCTACTACTGGTCGGGCAGAGCAGCGATGGTCACCACCTCCAGGGTGTAAGCCATAGCCATCTCCAGTCGACTTCAGCCCAAGGTAGTTGAGTGACACCAGTTGATGAGCGTATTATGAATTGAGGACTGAAGCTGGCTTTGGCTTCTGTCTTCTTAGTGCGTATACGCTCCTAGAGTATCTAATCGATGTGAAAGAGGCGTTCTACGCCAAACGCACATCTGTGGCAGAGATTGCCCCGGCGGAGATAGTTCGCCATTGTTATGGGGCAAATTCAATACGGTTATCTTGCTGTGATCCGAGCGGCTACGAGAGTCTGTCGGCCCCCATGGCTCAGGAGCTGACCCCAGCAGGTGAGAATAGGTCCTTCTCCGGGACTTTGCTAGGTCCCAAGAAAATGAGGATCTTGGCTCCTGGTACAGCGCTCCAACCCGCATCGCTGGACTTGGTACAAGGATACAGGAAACAGTGGGCAAGGAGATCGACCACTCCGTGCACCGACCATAGGATGGTTGTGGCTACCCTGCGGTCCACTTCAAAAACTCCCGTCCCTCCAGTGGCCACCCTAAGGTGTTTCACTTGGACAGACTAAGGTAGGAGGAGTGCGCCCGTGGTCACCATGGCAGTCTATGACCGATTCACAGAACCCAGCAACCTGACGGACCCAGTTGCTCTTGGGAGTTTTCACAGTGCATAACACTCGAAGCAGCTCAGGACGTCATTGGCGTAGCCCAAGGACAAGCCGAATTCCATCTCCCTGGAGACAATTAGAGGCCACAGAAAGCATGTCGCAAGGCTTCGCTGAATGGAATCAAGTCTTGCGTCGTTCCATGGTGCATAGGGCTCGGGACCACTGCTGAGAAGGGACAAGGAAAACAGTTTCAGGAATCTGCTGCGGAGGTCGAAGGCCATTCTTGGTAAATGGACCTTCGCCCTGCCTACCAAGCCTGAGAAAACTGAAACCCTAAAAACCCTCCTCCAAAGTGACTGCAGTCCAATCAGCGGATGGACAGATCATCAGATCATGTTGGGGTTCGTGAAAACGTTGGGCTGAGTATTTTGGAACAGTTGTACCAGGGGGTACGTCCAAACAGTTAGCTTGGATGCAGAGATGCGCTGTGCCCTGTGCCGCGGACCACACCCATCAGCGAGGAACCTCCTACCCTAACAGAGGTTAGGCTGGCAATTTCCAAGCTGAAGAGTGGGAAAAGCTGCAAGGCATATGTGATATCCCGACTGAACTGCTAAAGGCTGGGGTGAACATATGGCAGGGCTGTATACAGTCCTGAATGCCATTTGGCAGTCTGGTACATTCCCCTGACTGCTGAGGGCGTGGTCATCCCTCTCTGAAGGGGAAAGGGGATCATTGGGATTGTAGCAACTACTGTGGCATTAACACTGCTCAGCATTCCAGGCAAGGTTCTCGCCCACATTCTTCTGAAATGGGATCCGCAAACCACCTACTGAAGGCATCAGAGGACTGGAGCAGTCTGGATTTACTCCTGCAAGTTCACAATAGAACGTTATTACTAGTGCTCGGAGTAATTGTGGAACGCATCGTAGTTTGGTTCGTGGGTTGCCGCAGCCTAAATCGACCTCAAGACGGCTTTTGACTCGGTGCATCCGGGAATTGCTATGGGAGATCCTGAGGCTCAGGGGAATTCCAACACAGATTATGGCCTTATAGCAAGCCTCTATAAGGTACTGAAAAGTTCTGTAAGTGTGGTGGGGTATGCGAACTTCTCCCTGTTAATTCAGGGGCGAGGCAAGGCTGTGTCCTTGCACCAATGCTTTTCAAACACTTTATGGACGGATAAGGCAGAGCTACTAGACAAAGTCAGTGTGGAGCATCATAGGCAATATTAAGGTCTCCGACCTTGACTTTTGCGACGATGTGCCATCTATCTGAAGTCCTGGAGTCTCTTTGTGCGGCTCTTGATGCATTAGCAATGAGGCGAAAGCCCTAGGTCTAGAGGTCTCCTGGACCAAGGACCAAGATCATAACTTTGGGGGCCTGTTAGGGGAACCCGTGCAGGTCGATTCATGCTTGCAGCTAGGCGTTGAAGTTACAGAAAGTTTTTACATACCTGGTAGCGTGAGGCATACTCTGCGGTTGTCAGACCACGAAGGTCAGTAGTCGGAAGGATTGGGTCTGGAACAGGAGCCATGAACATCGATCAACAAACGTTTGGAGAGTCGGGTACCTATGAAAAGACAAAGCTACCGTGTCTTCAGGCTGGATACTGCCAGTTTTGCGCTTATGGAAGCGAAACTGGATGCTATCCAGGTCTTGGAGTCTCGCCTTTGATGCCTTTTGTAACCAAGTCCCTTTGCCGGATCTGGGGTACAGTTTGCAGGACCCACGTGTACCAACCGGCGGTTACACCGTAAACTGGCATGGGACCTGTTACTTGCATAATCCGGGATCGCCAACTCAGGCTATATGGCCACCTAGCTCGCTTCCCTATGGACGACCCTGGCCCCATTCAGGTTGTCGCTCTGCGAGACAACCCTGGGTGGAGGAGACCTGTGGGACGGACCTAGGAGATCATGGATTGGGGCAGCTCGACGAGAACCTGTCGCGAGACGAGAGATGGGCGCTGTGCTGGCTGGAGACTCGCCTCGCGGATCCTCGTGGCTGGAAGCGAAGGGTGGGATGTGGCCATGCGCCCCTTGTCGGCGTTAGCCCCTTGATGATGATTGATGATTATATATGTGGTGTTTCCGAGCGGTCGTTTAGGCTTTCTATTTTTATGTTTAATATTTACATTCCACAATTAAATCGGTAAAACTGCCAACCATGACCTGTTTGTAGGAGTGTCAGGTCGCCACTACTTGGGTTTAATTAATATCAAGAGGAAAACTGAAAGATTGTTTTTCACTTCATTATTATTGACATATTAAATTGGCCTTAATTGGGTTCTAGAATTTTCCTAAGTTAAAAACTTGGGAGATCCGGTGCAATAATTGTTCGAGTTAACTCACCGTCGGTAACAGGTTCAGATTGCACTAGTGTGGGGTCTGCTATGAGACTGACGAACTTTTCGTCACACATCTGTCCCGCTCAGCCTGGCTCTCATATCTTTCTCCTCTTTTCATTGGTTCTCTGTTCCATACAACATTTCTTCATTGGTATTTCTTGTCCAATGACCAATATTCCTATGGTTAAGAACACGCCTACACTAACAAACAGTACTCTGTTGTCCACGTGTTTCCACGTTTTCCCACGTCTGATCCTGAGCCAGGTCAAAGTATAAGCTTGTCCACTTCGACCCGATTAGGTCATTGGGGAGTGCGAAAAACACATACAAACAAAGTTAGGTCTACTCGCCAGTGGTGTATATCTGGGTAAGACTCTCTTGGGGTTACTTCACTTGTTTCAGATTTCACTTGTTAAGGGATACCCCAGGCGTTACACCCACAGGACCCCTTCTTTCAGCTTTCGTGTGTCCCACACGAAGACAGAAGTTAAAACTTTCAAACAGATCTCCCGAAATGGCAATGATAAGGATACAGTGATCCATTAAAATGTATTGCTGCTGGACAAGGGGAAAGAAAAAAACTCCACGTTCCCAATCCATGGGGAGAGAAACAACCCTGTGTATGCACAGACTGGACTCCTCCAGGGGGACATTGGACCGCCGAGATGAAAAACCTCTCCATACTCGCAAACAAACAACTAGATTTTAATCTGACTATACACTATATATCTGTCGGAAATTGTTGACTGAGAACATCAGGTAAAAAAATTGCCCCGATACATTAAGTCTCGCATATGGTATTGTCTCTATTGTATGGTAAAACGGGCAACACTAGATGTCGCAGGACGCCATTGAAGGTTCTTGCATAATGAGTCATCAACTGCACGGTCTGCTTCACCGCTCTGTAAGGGGTATTGATGTCATCTTCAGTACCTGGGCACTTAGCACCAAAGCCGGGATACCCGTACGTCAGGACTTCAGCCAATAGAGACAGGATTCCATGGTGCTAACAGACATCCAAAGAGGACAGGAAATTCCAGCTGCAGGTGGACGTCACTATCCATGACAGGGCAGCACATAAACTGTCAACTGTGGTTCGCAGCCAGCAGAATTATCACGCAAGGACATGTATGTGATGCAAGGATCTCGTCCATTCCGTCAGTCTCAGGATCTGCCAACAGCAATGAATACGGCAGAAAAACGGAACAGAGAACCTGCCATGAGCGGCGAAACAATAGACAGGGCATGAAACCTGAAATTATACGGGAGTACTCGAAAACAGCTTGTAGAACTCCTTGACATAGTATTATAATTAATCATCATTATTCAATCTTATAGTTCTATGCTTAAGATAATCTATAGTGCTTGATGTTACTTAAAAAGTTAATCTTCACTTGAAACACACAAAGCTAAGTCATGATGTTGCCTGAAGAGTATATACTTATTTAAATAATCTTAAGGGAACTTGTGCTTATTTCTATATTTATCGATATGGGCAATTTCTTATGGTAACCTCTAGAGTCCACTCTAAAGTTTTCTGTTCAGTCGTCGAATCTGCCCCCAGGCATAGCCAGTGCGGAAAGACATGAACGAAACCTAACAGTGACAGTCCAGAAAACAATGCGGTTTATAGGCAACCTCACTGCCGCTTCTGGCCAATAAGACTTAGATGTTGGCTAGCACAAAAGCCTGAAAGACAGGGGGGACACCACACCAGGCTGCCCCAAGGTACTGCGATTGTGAAAATTGTAGGCTTACATGTAGTAAAGGGCCTCATATCTCACTTTTTTTTTTTTTTTTTTTTTTTTTTTTTTTTTTTTGATTAGAGGCGGTAGGCGTAAACAGGAGTCACACAATCAGATGCGTCCATCTGACTGGCTCCCTTATGCGATGCGTCCATCTGACTGTCTCCTTTACCCTCAGGGGTCGATAATACTCACGAACCTCCTTGGAAATGAAAAATGAGGAAACCCTCTACTTTCATAGAGTTTAATGAAATGGCTGTTAAAATTGGCATGGAGACCCCAAGTAAGTAAAATTAGGAAATTCCAGCATCAGGCACATTCTATTTTTTACTTAGTGCTCAAGATATGGCTGAAAAAAATGGCATGCGAGAACCATATAGGAATCTCCAGCATCAGCCACTTCTATTTTTATAGTGTCAAGAAAATGGGCTGAAAAAATTTGGCATGGAGAAACCATATACAGGAAGCTCCAGATCAGCACAATTCTATTTTTATTGCTCAAGAATGGCTGAAAAAAAAAAAAAAATTGTGCAGGGAAACCCTTATAGGAAAATCTCCAGCATCAAGCACATTTACTTTTATATTATGCCCCAATTTATCTCAGAGTGGCTGGTTAAATTGGGAATAGGAACATCCAATAGTTGTTTAGCACATAGTTAACTAGTTCCTTCCTGTCAGATCACTCCACATGAAATATACTCATTAACAGGTTATTTCCCTTTGTTCTAGTGACTTTGGGTGGTTAGAAAATTTGGACCGGAGATTGTAGCGGGCCCACCGACAAGGTCTCCCCTCACCTCAAAGTCCATATCCTTCCTTGTCAGAAACCTAGGGATGGGAAGAAGGCATCTATTCCTCGCTGTCACTATTAATTTGATCCTGAAATGGGTATGCTCTCCTCACGTTTTTTACTCTCGTGAGATGACATGATCCTTCTATTTTAATTCTATTCAGTGTGCACAATAATTCCCGACCAGACCGAATGCTTTTGCTGTAGACTATACACTAACTTTGGCTACTACACGGTAAGGCCCCTCAAAACAAAGGTTGGTTAATTTTTTAGACAAATCCTGGCCTGGGCTGAGAAGTTATTATACACACGTGACCCCAACTTCTATATCTTTTCACCCGGGACGTGACTGGTATCTTTCACGGTCAACTGCACCGTTCTTAAGTTACAGCTGGCACAGATATAGACTTTGTTTGCAATAACAGAAAGTCTTACGTTTCAGGTCCTCTAACATTGTACCATGGGACCATTATCAGGAAAGAATTTTAAATAAGGTATTGAGGGATCCTTGTTGTACATAAGGAAGTGAGGAGAATCATGGATTGTCCTATGATATGCAAGAATTGTATTGCAAAATACAGCTAAAAGGAGCAGTGTATACCATTCTTTAGGGTTCATAAGTCCATAATCCTCAATATTTGCATTATGGCCCATACACGCTACACCAACCCATTACTTGATGGATGGAAATGGAGTTGTAGTTTGTTCCTATTTATCTTGCAACAACCCACAAATGTCTTTAAAAACCTTATTTCTATAAATTCTCCTCACCATCTGTTATTACATGTTTTGGAACGCCATGGATGCTGACACACATGTGTTATAAAAAGCTTCGGGCTACTTCCTTGCTGTCTTTGTTCGTATGGTACAGCTACAGGAATCGGGGTCAAGCACAAATCAATTACTGTCAGCAATACTTTGCCCCTTCATTGTAACGGAAGAGGGCTACCAAAATCTAGGTGATACGCTCAAATTTCTTCGTACACCTGGGAACCGACGCAGCGGAGCAAGGCACATCACCTCAGTGGAATTACATTTAAGGCCACACACTTTAAAAAACAGGGACTTACTTTATTTTGGGTACGTCCTTTATCATGCATGGCCAGAATGCAAAACTTCTTTAGTCTCTCCCCCAGGGTACCTGCGGACCCCTCCATAACCTACTAAGGAGGCAATGGCGCCAGAGATACAATGCAGTGTTTGTATACGAGTCTGGAATAACAACTCGAGTGTCTAGCTGATCATATATATTGACATGGGTATGATAGAAATTCCCATCTTGTAGTATTTTGAAATCATTGACATTCTAGTTTAATTGAGGAACACTCATTACTTCACCCCTGAGATACCCTTTACTACCCCATAATGGATGAGCATCTGATCCATCCAACTTTAAGTGAGGTCCCAGGCTATCACATCTTCTGTTGATATTATTTTAATGATTCTATTCACTCCGTGTCAAGCCGACACAATAATATTATCAATGGGGTGATCTGCATTTCTTATTTAGATAGTGCATAGCCACACAATTTTGTTTCCCAGCTATGTAAGTAACTTCTAGCTCAAAATCAGAACAGACATCTGCCCAATGTTTTTTTATATTTTTTTTTTTTTTACAGAATCCGTGAATTTAGGCCTGCATAATTAAAAAAGCCAAACAATTGGTTCTATGATCCATGGCCACCTGACTGGAAATCCTCTAGTATAATAGATCGGTTTACTGTGGGACCATACACTACTGCTAGGGCTTCCCTTTCAATCGTGGAATACTTAACTTCGCTCTCATTCAAGAGACGACTCTGAAAAAGTTAATTGACGCACATGCCCCTTATCATCATGTTGCGGAGTACACCCCCAAACAGCAAATTTCATTGCCTCCCGTATCAGAATGAATGTTTGTCAAATCTGGATAGGAAGAGTTACCTCTTTAGCAAGCACTTCTTTAAGATATTGAAAGCTTTAGTGCTTCATTTGACCATTTAAGGACGGATTTTGCGGTATAAAGCTTCCGAGAACCCTTTGTCATTCAGTAAGAGGCTTGGGCTACTTGTGCAAAATTCAAAAATGAATTTGCGCTAATAATTTGCAAGACCAAGAAATGACTGCAGCTTCTTTCAATACCACTGGTTTTGGAAAGTTCCGCAGAGCTTCCAAACTTTTCTCCCTGAGGTCTGATACCTTTACTGGAAATTATAGTCCCCCCCCCAAAAAAAAAGGGGATACTTAATCTCTTTCTGGAAGAAACTACACTTCCCAGTTAAGAACAGGTTACTTTGTATAAATTATTAAGAATATTCCTCAAGATTGTACAGGTGTTCTTCCCATTGAGGACCAAAGACAACTATATCATCCATATATACCATGGCCTGATCTTCTATTAGTCCTGCTAAAGCATGATTAATTGCTCTTTGAAAAACACGAGGGAGCATCCTTTAAGCAAATGCAGAGAAGTAACCTCATAATGTCCATTTGTGTTGAGGAAAGCAGTCTTAGGACAGCTCTCAGAAGTTAATGGAATTTGATGATAACCCTGGCGGCCATGCTAATGATGAGAAAAGTATACTTCTACCTAGACTTCTCAAAATAGATCTATTTTTATTAGGGGTAAGGGATATCTGTCATCCTCGATTACTGTTTAGTGCGCGAAAATCTAAACAAGTCTACGAGTTTTTGTCTTCTTAATTACAGGGACAAGAGGACTATTGTATGGTTGATCTAGAGCCACTATATCCTTTCCTAAACCGTTTCAATCTGGTCTTGAATTTCCTCCCGATACTTTGCAGGAATTTGGTATGGCCTTTTATACACTGCAGGGCCTCTTGTTTTTACGCAGTACACCCACCCGCGCACATCAGGTCCTGACAGCCACCCACCCACGTTCGCTCTACCGCTCCCCCCGTTGTCTTCTCAGACGTTCCTATTCTCTCCGCGGCCGAGATCCACCAGGGCTTTTCTCCAAGCCGTCCACCCCCATTCGGCCGTAGGACTAACCTGTCTGAGTATGGATATAACCACAGGCCATACCAACACACTCACACTAAGAGGAAACCAAGCGCGGGTATCACGGGAGGAAAGGTTCAAGACCCAGATTGAGTACATGTTAGAGAAAGGGATAATTAGTGCCTCTAGATACACCATACACATAGTCATCCTTGTCCTGTAATTGAGAGTGAAAGCAAAAAAACTCTCTAGACTATGTTTAGATGTTTCCGCGCACTAAAAAAGTGAACGAGGATGACAGATATCCCTTACCTAAGTATTAGATTCTATTTGAGAAAGTCTAGGTAGAAGTAGACTTTCAATTCATTAGCACATGGGCCAGGTTATCATAAATTCCATTTAACTTCTGAGAGCTGTCTAAGACTGCTTTCTCAACCACCCAAATGGCATTATGAGTTTACTTCTCTGCCATTTTGGCTTAAAGGATGCTCCCTCGTGTTTTCACAAGAGCAATTAATCAGGCTCATTAGCAGGACTTATAGGAAGATCGCCGATAGAGTATCTATGGATTGAATTCATAGCTGTCTTTGGATCCGGATGGGAAGAACAACATTTAACAATCTTGAGGATTATTCTAATAGATTAATACAAAGTAACCTTTCCTTAAAATGGAGAAGTGTATGTTTTATCAAGAAGAGATAAGTATCCTTGGACATATAAATTCCAGTTAAAGGTATCAGGGACCCAGGCGATGAAAAGTTGGAAGCTCGCGCGGAACTTTCCAAAACCATGGTATGAAGAGCATGCAGTCATTTCGGTCTTGCAAATTCATTGATCGCAAATTCATTTTGAATTGATTGCACAAGTAGCCAAGCCTCTTATTGAAATGACCAAACGGGTTCTCGGACATGCTTAATTAACCGCAAAACGTCCAGCCTTAATGGCAAATGAAGCACTGAAAGGACTTTCATGATCTTAAAGGAATTCTGCATTTGCTAAAGATGAGTAAGACTGTCTTTCTTATCCAGATTTGACAAAACACTTCATTCTGAATACGGATGCTAGTGAATTTTGCTGTTGGGGTGTACTCAGCAACATGATGATAATGGGGCATTTGCGTCAATAACCTTTTTTCAGTCGTACTCTGAATGAGAGCGAAGTAAGTATTCCACGATTGAAAGGGAAGCACTAGCAGTAGTGTATGGTTCACAGTAAAACCGATCTATTATACTAGGATTTCCAGTCAAGGTGGCCATGATCATAGACCACTTGTTTAGGCTTTTTAATTATGCAGGGCCAAATTCACGGGATTCTGCATTGGCAGATGTCTGTTGTGGATTTTGAGCTAGAAGTTACTACACCCCTAGCTGGGAAACAAAATTGTGTGGCCTGGATGCACTATCTAGACATTAAGAAATGCCGATCACCCCATTGATAACTATATTGTGTTCCGGCTGTGACACGGAGTGGAAGAGAATCATTAAATAATGAGTACAGAGAGATGTGATAGCTGGGACCACTTAAAAGTTAGATGATAAGATGCTAATCCATTATCGGGGTCAGGGTAAAGAGGTATCTCAGGGGTGAAGTAAATGTAGTGTCCTCAATCTAAAACTATGATGTCAATGATTTCAAAATACTACAGATGAATGGAATTCTCATCCTACCACCAAGTCAACTATAGAGTGGATCAGCTAGACACCGCGTTGTTATTCCAGACTCGTATAAAACAACACTGCATGAGTATCTGGCCACCATTGCCTTCCCTAGTAGGTCAGGAGGGGTCCAGGTTACCTGGAGAGACTAAAGGAAGTGCATTCAGGCCAGGCATGATAAAGAGTCCCCAATCAAATGTATGTTCAAGTCCCCCTGTTTTTCGCTTCTAGTGTGTTGCCTTAAATGTAAGACAATGAGGGATGTGCCTGCTCCGCTGCGTCGGTTCCCAGGTTCAAGAAGAAATTGGAGCGTATACACCTAAGCTTTGGTAGCCCTCCACTTCCTGTTAACAATGAAGGGGCACAAAGTATGTGCTTGACAGACATATTGAGTGCCTGACCCGATTCCTGACGCTGTACCAATACACGAACCAAAGAAGCAAAGGAAGTGCCACGATGCTTTTATAAACACAGTTGTCAAAGAATCCATGCGCGTTCCAAACTAAACATGTAAAATGAGCTAGTATGGTGAGGAGTAAATTTATAAATGAAGTTTTTAAAGGACCAGTTGTGGGTTGTTGCAGATCAATCAGACACATACCAGACACCAACTCCACATTCCATCCATCAAGTAAGGGTGGTGGAGCGTTGACATAAATAGGGGCCATAATAGACGTCAAATATTGAGGAAAGTATGACTTATGGACCAGCCTAAAGAATGGGATACACTGCTCCCCTTTGTAGCAGTGTGTGTAGTTTGCATACACATTCTGCCATATCACTATATGGACAATCCATGATTCCCTCACTTTCCTTATGTACAACAAGGATCCCTCAACTTACATTATTTAAAATTCTGTTCAATGTGATAATGGTCCATGGTACAATGTAGAGACCTGAACACCGTAAGGACATTGTGTTATTGCAAACAAAGTCTATAATGCGGTGCCAGCTGTACTTAGAGAAAGGTGCAGTTGGACCGTGAAACGATTACACCAGTCACGATCCCGGGTGAATAGATATAGAAGTTGCGTCACGGGTGTTATATAACTTCTCAGCACCTCAAGGCAAGGATTGTCTAAAAAATTACAACCTTGTTTGAGGGACTTACCGTGTAGTGAATCCACAAAGTTATTGATACTTAGTCTACAGGCTAAAAAAGCATTCGGTCTGGTCGTTAAATTATTAGTGCAAACTGATAGAACTTAAAATGAAGGATGCATGTCATCTCACGAGTGTAAAAAAACGTGAGAGAGCATACCAGTTCTGATCTAAATTACTAGGGGATCCAGCGAGCGAAGAGATTGCCACACTTCCCCATCCCCCAGGTTCGGACAAGAAAGTGATATGGACACGGTGAGGTGAGGGCGAGACTTTGTCAGGCAGGCCCGAGACCCTTACCGTGAGATCTCCGGCCAAATTTTTCTACCACCCCAAGTGCACTACGAACAAAGGGAGGAAATACCTGGTTAATGAGTATAATTCATATGTGGAGTGAGCTGAAGCAGGGAGAGGGACTAGTTAACTATGGGCTAAACGAAACATTGGATGTCCAGTCTTCCCAATTTACCAGCCACTACACAGGATAAATGAGCAGAAGATAAAAAGTAGAATGCAGGCTGATGCTGGAGATTTTTCCTATATGTATTCTCCTAGGCCCAATTTTTTTTTTTTTTTCAGCCATCTTGAGCACTATAAAAATTAGAATGTGTGATGCTGGAGATTTCATATATGGTTCTCCCATGCAACGTTTTTTTTTATCAGCCAGAGATTCTGAGCACTATAAAAATAGAAATTGCTGATGGTGGAGATTTCCTACTATGTGTCACTCTCAGTAGATGCCCAAACATTTTTTGCAGCCTATTCTTGAGCACATATTAACAAGAGTAGAATGTGCTGATGCTGGAGATTTCCTATATGTTCTCCATGCCAAATTTTTTTTCAGCCATTCTTGAGCACTATATAAAACCATGTAATGTGCTGATGCCGGAGATTTCCTAATTTAACATGACAGACTATGGGTCTCATGCCAATTTTTACAGCCTTCATAAACTCTAGAAAGTAGAAGGTTTCCTCATTTTTCATTTCACAATTGCGTAGGTTCGTGAGTAGTATCGACCCTGAGGGTAAGACGGGAAACAGTCAGATAGGACGCATCTGCATTAAGGGTGCCAGTCCAGTATGGACGAGACACATTCTGATTGTTTTGACCCTGTAACTGTGTAGGCTTATAGTACCTATGTAGTGTAAATCTATATTAGTATAAAAAAAAAAAAAAAAAAACAAAAAAAAAAAAAAAAGTGAAGATATGAGGCCCTTTACTACAGTAAGCTTACAATTTTCACACAGTAAATCGCAGTACTGCCAGCTGGTGTGGCAGTCTTGTCTTTCACTGCTTTGGTGGAGCCACAGCTAAGGTCTATTGGCAAGCGGCAGTCTGAGGTTGCCTCATAACGCACATTGTTTGGACTGCCACTTAGGTTCGCCTTCATGCTTTTCGCATGGCTATGCACGGGGGGCATGATCGACGAACTGAACAGAAAAACTTTAGAAGTGGATCTAGAGATTACCATAAAAAAAATTGGCCCATACGCTGATAAAATTATTATAGAAATAAGCACAAAGTTCCCTAAGATTATTTAAAATAGTATATACTCCACTTCATGGCAACTCATGATTAGCTTTGTGTGTTCAAGTGAAGATTAACTTTTAAGTACATCAAGCACACTAGAGATATCTTAAGCATAGACGATAATATTAATAATAATGATAATTATATACCTATGCAAGGCGATTCTCACAAGCGTTCGAGTACTCCCGTTATAATTCAGGTTCATGCCTTCCAAGTGTTCCCGCTCATGCAGGGTCTCTGTTCCGTTTTTCTTGCCGTATCATTGCTGTGCAGATCCTGAGACTGACGGAATGACGAGATCCTGCCATCACATACATGTCTTGCCGTGATGATTCTGCTGGCTGCTGGAACCACAGTTGACAGTTATGTGCTGCCCTGTCATGGAGAAGTGACGTCCACATGCAGCTGGAATCTTCCTGCTGCTTTGGATGTCTGTTAGCACCAGGGAATCCTGTCCTATTGGTGGAAAGTCCTGACGTTACGGTGATCCGGCTTGGTGCTAATGCCCAGTACTGGAAGATGCATCAATACCCTTACAGAAGACGGTGAAGAAGCGTGCAGATGGACTTCATTATGCAAGGAACCTTCATATGGCGTCCCTGCGACATCATAGTGTGCCCGTTTTACGGTACAATAGAGACAATTACCATATGCGAGACTTAATGTATTCGGGGCATTTTACCTGTGATTTCAGTAACAAATTCCTAAGAGTTGGATTTGTATATAAGTGTATAGTCAGATTAAAATACTAGTTGTTTTGCTGAGTACTGGAGGTTTTTCATCCGAGCGGGTCCAATGTCCTGGAGGAGTCCAAGTTCTGTGCATAACGTACAGGGTTGTATTTCTCTCCCAGTGATTGGGAACGTGGAGTGTTTTCCCTTGTCCAGCAGCAATACATTTACAGCGATCACTGTATCTTATCACATTGCCACTTCGGGAGATCTGTTTGAGTTTACTTCTGTCATTCGTGTGGGACACACGACAGCTGTAAGAAGGGGGTTGTGTGTAACGCCTCGGGGGATCCTTAAACAAGTGAAATATTAAACAAGTGAAGTAACCCAAGGAGAGTGACCTTACCCATGGATATACAACCACATGGCACGAGATAGACCTAACCTTTGTTTGTATGTGGTTTCGCACCCCAATACCTATCGGTCGAAGTGGACAAGAGTTATAGCTTCTTGACCTGGCTCAGGACACCAGGACGTGGGAAACGTGGAAAACGTGGACAAACAGAGTACTGTTGTTAGTGTAGGCGGTCTTAAACAAACCATAGGATATGGTCTTGGACCAGAAAACAACCAGTTGAATGAAAGTGTATGGAAAGCAGAACCAATGAAAAAGGAGAAAAGATATGAGAGCCAGGCCTCTCTGAGCGACAAATGTCCATGTGACACGTACAAAGTCGTCAGTCTCAGAGCAGACCCACACTAGGCTGCATCTACGAACTGTTACCCGGTGAGTTACTCGAACAATTATTGCACGGATCTCCAAGTTTGAAACTTAGAACGAATTCTATGAACCCAAGATTACAGGAAATTATTAAATAAGTCAATACAATAATGAAGTGAAAACAATCTTTCAGTTTTCCTCTTTGAGTATTAATTAAAACCCAAGTATTGGGAGACCTGGACACTCTCAAAGGTCAGTGCTGTGGCAGTTTACCATTTAATTTGTGGAATGTTAAATATTACATTAAAAAAAAAGATAAAGCTACGACGCTCGCGAAAAAACCCAATATCTATCATCATCATCATCAAGGGGCTTAAAGCCGACAGTGGCGCATGGCCACATCCACCCTTCGCTTCACGAGTCCCACGAGGATCCCTCGAGGCGAGTTCCAGCCAGGCACACGGCCCATCTCTAATTCCTCGCGACAGGTCGCGTCGAGCTGCCCAAGCCATGATCTCCTAGGTCGTCCCACAGGGTCTTCCTCCACCAGGGTTGTCTCGCCGAGACGAGCAACCTGATGGGCAGGGTCGTCCATAGGGAAGCGAGTAGCGAGGTGGCATACTTAGCACGAGTTGGCGATCTCCGGAGTATGCAAGTACACGGGTCCCATGCCAGTTCACACGGTGTAACCGCCGGTTGGCACGTGGTCCTGCCAACTGTCCCCCATGATCCGGCAAAGGGACTTGTTACAAAAGGCATCAAGGCGAGACTCCAAGAACACTGCGATAGCATCCAGGTTTCGCTTCCATAGAGCAAAAACTCGGCAGTTATCAAGGCCTTGAAGGACCACGTAGCTTTGTCCTTTTGCCTAGGTACCGACATCTCCAAACGCTCTAGTTGATAGAGTTCATGGTCCTGTTGCCAGACCATCCGGACTACTGACTTCCTGGTCGACAACCAGAAGATATGGACTACGCTACCAAGGTATGTAAAACTTTCTGTAAACTTCAACGTCCTAGCTGCAAGCATGAATCGACTGAACGGGTTCCCCTAACAGGCCCCCCAAAGTTCTGAATCTGGTCTTGGTCCAGGAGACCTCTAGACCTAGGGGCTTGCGCTCATTGCTAAAATGCACACCAGAGCCGCCACAAGAGACTCCAGACTCAGATAGGATGGCAAACATCGTCGGCAAAGTCAAGGTCGAGACCTTAATATTGCCTAGTGATGCTCCAAACGACTTTGGCTAGTAGGCTCTGCCCATATCCAGTCCATACAAGTGTTGAAAAGCATTGGTGCAAGGACCACAGCTTGCCTAGCCCCGAATTACAGGGAAGAAGCTTCGACAGACCCCCACCACACTTAGCACTTTAGTACCAGTATAGAGGCTTGCTATAAGGCCAATAATCTGTGTTGGATTCCCCTGAGCCTCAGGATCTCCCATAGGCCATTCCCCCGAGCACCATGACAGTCAAAAGCCTTCCTTGATGGCATTCGATGGAGGCTGTGCTGAGCAAAACCCACGACCAAACTCAGCCGGCGTTCCCACCAATTTACTCGAAGCAACATAGCATATACGGTTCCTATGTGGATTGCCAGGAGTAAATCCACAGACTGTGAGCAGTCTTCTGATGCCTCAGTAGGTGGTTGGCGGATCACAATTCAGAAGAATGTGGGCGAGAACCTTGGCCTGGAAATTGCTGAGCAGTGTAATGCCACAGTAGCTTGCTACCAAATCCCAATGATCCCCTTACACCCTTCCAGAGAGGGACTGGACCACGCCCTCAGCCACGTGTCAGGGGAATGGTACCACAGACTGCCAAACTGTGCATTCAGGAATGTATACAAGCCCCGAGCCATAGGTTCACCCCCAGCCTACTTAGCAGTCAGCAGAGGAATCACCACTATGCCTGCAGCGTTCCCCACTCTTCAGCTTGGAACCTTGCACGCCTAACCTCTGTTAGGGCATGGAGGTTCTCGCCAGACATGAGGGGGTCCGGCACAGGCACAAGCGACATCTCTTGACAAGCAACTGTTGGAACGTTCACACATCCTGGCTATACAAACTGTTCAAACATACTAAGCCCAACGTTCACCGAACCCCCAAACATGATCTGAGATGAGATGATCCATCCGCTGATTGGACTGCAGTCATCTTTGAGGAGGTTTAGGGTTCAGATTTTCTCAGGGCTTGGTAGGCAGGGCGAAGGTCATTATGTACCAAGAAATGGCCTCGACTCCTCAGCAAGATTACCTGGATGAACTGTTCCTTGTCCCTTCTCAGCAGTGTCCGAGCCCCTTGCACCATGGCAACGACGCAAGACTTCATTCCCCTTCAGCCGAGCCTAGCGACCAGCCTTCTGTGGCCTCTACTGTCTCCAGGGAGATGGAATTCGGCCTTGTCCTTGGGCGTTACGCCAATGAAACTTCATGAGCTGCTTCGTAGTGTTATGATTGAAAAACGCCCACAGAGGAACTGGGTCCGTCCGGTTGTGGGTTTCTGTGAATCGGTCAGAGACACTGCGCATTGGTGAGAAAACCCCCACGGGCGCACTCCTCCTCCCTTAGCTGTCAAGTGAAACACCTTAGAGGTGGCCATGGAGGGACGGGGCAGTTTTGAAGTTGACCAGCACAGGAGTAGGTCCACAAACCAGACCGTAGGTCGGTGCCCCACCAGACGAGTGTACGATCTCCTTGGGGCCACTGTTCCTGTATCGCTGTACCAAGCCCAGCGACTGCGGGTTGGAGCGCTGGTCTACCAGGACGCCAGAAGCATCCTCATTTTTCTGGGACCTAGCACAAAGTCCCCGGCAGGAAGGACGCTATTCTCACTTGAACGGGGTCAGCTCCTGAGCCATGGGGCCGACAGACAATCGCGTAGCCACGCCTCACGGTCACAAGCCAGATACCGTATTGAGTTGCCCAGAACACTCGAATATCTCGCCGGGGGCAACGACTTGTCCACAGATGTGAGTTTGAGTAGAACGCCTCGTCCACATCGATTTTATATACATCGGAGGAGCGTATACAGCAATAAGATGTCACAAGAAGCCAAAAGCATGCTTCAGTCCGTCAATTCCATATTACGCTCATCCACTGGTGTACCTCAAAAAACACGTGGGCTGAAGTCGACTGGAGATCGGCGTTACGGGATACACCCTGGAAGGTGTGACCATCGCTGCTGCCACCCCGACCAGTTGAGGAGGTGTAACACCCACCAGTGATGTGCGCTACCATGTCTTCTCACCTCTGAGTAGGCAGACACTCAACTCCCAGTCGCTTCTAATTCCCGAGATAGCAGAGGAACCGCTCATCCGGTCGCAAGGACCGGATGTTCCATGTGCTACGGGAAAGCACGCCTGAGATTAAGCCTCGCGGTGATCGACTCCGGGTGCACGCCCACCTCTGCCGCCCCTGCCGACACAGCCCCAAATAAAGGGAGTCGGGCAGGCTGTGGACCGCCCATCCACTGTGGGGTTCCCGAAGGTGCTTTTTCCCCCACAAGCTTCATGGTGGATTGGCGCCTGCCAGAGCGCAGCGGGCACGAGTAACCTCGTCGTTCCTAATCCTGCACCCCGACAGTTGCCCTCCTCAGCGGGACCCCACAGCACCCGCCTACTTGCTGGGTGGGAGGGATAACACCCCTCCCCCCAGCATTCCCCATTATTTTGACCGTGCAAGAGGGTCCAGTTCTGGGGGGGTGAGCGATGGCCCACATGGTGTCACCTCACCCAGACCCCGGCCGTTCCCCAGGGTGGCCTAAAGGGGAATGAGTTGGTCATGAAGCCAGAGCGTGTCCCACACGCCGGTGGGCCATAACTCAGTACCTCAGGGGCTCTTGCCCGGATCCGAGATCCCCCACAGATTTAAGCCGGGGGACCGCAAGGTGCCCAGTTACCCAGGGTGGCCATGAGGAGGCCTTGATGATGGAGAGGCCTGTGACTGGCAGGGGAGACTTATGCACAAACTAGGGCTGCCCTCCCTTTTCGCACTGAGATAGCCAGGGGTCGGAAGGATGCCTAGCGAGAAGGCATGCAAGCACTTAAACACTTATCTAGGCACCACACCATCGTTCACATCACCATGCGCGATGAGACACCCACCATGTCTATATATACGTGTGTCTATATATTATATATTATATATATATACATATATATATATATATATATATATAATATATATATTAATCTATATATATAAGACATATATACATGTGGCTATTATATACCATATATGAATTATATATATAGGTATATACCCACTTAATAAATAGTAATATATATATTATATATATATTATACATCATATAGTACACACATAAATAGATAAACTTATTAGATATATACAGGTAGGTATTAATATATATATATATATATATATATATATATATATATAGTATATATCATTATTATAACGTAATGATATATATACTAGATGTATATATATACACACTGTATAGATTATATGAATATATCAGATTATTATGTATATGTATTATATACTAGTATATATTATATATTATATCATATATATATATAATACCCTACAGCGATATATAAATATTCTTCTAGTTATTTGGATATAGTTAGTTTATATATAGAGTATTGACACCACAGACGTCATAGTTATATCATATACTGATATATATACTAGTGTACATATATATATATAATATTAAGATATATACTTATATATACACATATATAATATCTATATATATATACTGTATACTAAACCCGTCCATGTCTATATAAATATTTTATCCTAGTTTATGGTGTATAGTATATATATATATATCGTATAATAGTATATAGTATTATATATGATTATATAGTTATATAGTATATTGAGTACACATCATAATCGAGACATGAGTCTTAGATACGTATTATATATATAATATATATACATATATATACTACTATATGATATTATTTTATATAAATATATATATATATTATAGTCGTTATATATATATATAATATAATTATGATATATACACCACACTATATACTCCACTATACTTACTTATATATATATATATATATACGTACCTATATTATATATATATATATATATATCTATCTAACACATAAATAGATGAATATGTAATATACAGGTAGGTATATATCTACTATAGATACAATTACACTAGCTATAATCATATAAGAATAGTATATATAATATTAATATAATATATATAGTATATATATCTACGTTCTAAGTACGATATAACACACACAATATTATATGAATATAGCAGTATATGTACTGTAGAAACTACAGATAATATATATATATATTATATATATATAATATATCATTGATATAGATTACGTATATATATATATATATATATATATTTATATATATATACTATATAATACTATATATATACGATATACGTGTATATACTGAGTATATATATACATATACATATCAGTGCAACACACATATATACACAATACTTATCATATATATATGCACTATATATATATAGTATATATTATATACAATTATTATACTCACTTATATAACGTATAAGTTATATATATACATACTATATAGAATGTAGATGTAGTATATACTTACACTATATATATTATATACGTATAATTATATATACGTATTATATTATATATATATTATACTATATTTTTCATTATACACACATACCAAGTAGCTGAATTGATATATAAGAGTAGGTATTATATAATATTATATATATATACATATATATATATATACTATATATATATATATAATATACGATATCACTATTACTAATACATAATAGATGAATTATTTAATAATACACAGTAGTATATATATATATGACACACAGATATATATATAATATAGTCATATATACCACACTAACTCACTATATATATATTATATATATAGATATATATACACACATACTATATAATGCATTTACATATAGGTCATGTAGACACTACCACTATACTATATATATCACTCGTCACTAGTATACTATAATATATAGTATTATCTAAGATATATATATATATATAACTATATGTCAGATATATTACAACGATATATATATATCATATATATACTATAACATCCATATTCATATATATCTATATGTATATATACGAGTATATATATACATATTACATGTATACAGCATATATAGAATATATACTATATATATATATATAAATTATATATACTAAATATATCACTCAGTATATAATCATAATTTAAACAGAACACACAGAACATATGTGCATGTATCTATGTATGTATAGATATTTATACTATCCAGTATATATATTATATCTATAATATATACTATATATATATAATATATATATATCACATATATATATATATGTATATATATATGTATACATATACTTATATATATATATATACTATTATCATATATTATTATATCATACACACACACACACACACACAGCACACACACACACAACCACACATATATATGTATCATACATATATAGATAGATATATACACGTCGCTATCGACGACAAAGCTTCCTGAACACAGACTTAGAGACATCAAGAAGGTCTGCCTCGTACAAGACGTCACATGCTACGTCCCCCCGCTTCAAGGTCCCTTGATGTTCTCACTTTGGAGCTTCAAAATATCTACAGGCAATCCATACTGCTAAAACTGACTTACGCCTCCCGTACTGGGTCCCCACCTTTTCACCTGCCACTCAGCTACTACACAACTCGAACAGTGTACAGTAAAAGGGCAGCTAAGCATATTCTCAATTCTGCCACTCTCATGGTCACTTGCCACTGGAAACTCTATTCTTCAAGGTGCAGGGACTAGAGCTCAACACTCTCTGACGGTGACACAGCTTTGGTCGGCTGTTTCACTGGAGAGGGAGGGAGAAGGGGTTTCCAAACAATGGATGCTATCTTGTAGGTGGGAGGGCAATCCCCTCTGGTCCATCTCCCAGGGGTTCAACATCACACCACGCGTTGCGTGCGTGGCACTCCCTGTTCGCTGGTTTAGGAGACGGGAGTCCTCGGAGGTTAGCGATTACCGTGACAGAATTGAGCTACGCTCTGCGGCCTCGCAAACACCTCTGGTCCTCTACGCATTCCAGTAAGCATGGAGGGTCTGATCTCCCGGCCCGGGGAGTGCCTCCAACACGCTGATCACAAGGAAGGCCAAAGGGACACAAACAGACAAACTGTTCCAACTGTGCCAAGGGGCATCACACAGCCTGGCAGCCTGAGCTTACTGCTCTGCCACGGACAAGAGGCAGCACCTTTCACGACACGACAAGACAGGTTGCCTAAAAAGCGACCAGACAGTTTTGTCCTGCTCCCCCAGGCACTTCATGTCTGGGAAAAGAACAAAAACAGCATACAAGACTTCTTTTATGACCTCCTAAGAAGAAGCGAAAGCCCCTCCACAGCCCGACACCGGATATCTCCAGTAAATACAGGAGGTACCGCCATTCATAAATGCAGAAGAAACCAAGGAAACATTACAAGGTTACACTAAAGAACTCCCACACACTGAAAAAAGCCTCCTCTAGAGGACAATAATCTCCTCTTTGACGAGGACGATATGACTCTCCTGTTGACTGCTGTAGTCACTGCAGTAGCAACAGTTTTGGGGAGGTCCAGTGAGGAGAAGGCAGCCCACGGTCGCCAAGACGGAAAACCCCCAGACTGTCGCAGTCCTGCAAGGGAGGAAGCTGAACAGAGCCAAAGCAGCCCCACCCTCACCAAGGCAGAAAACTCCCCTCCCCACCCCAAACCCTGGCCAACCCTCACAGGCAGAGCCAGAACAGGCTGAATCTCATAAGTGCCCGTGTAGACTCGTTAAATCGCTGGATTTTTTAAACTAACTTTTTAAATTGAATTTTCAGATTTTGTATGCCACTGCGTTTCTCTGCAGAAGTTTCTTCATTAATTCCTGTATGGGAGGGTTTCCCTTTGTTTCTTGATCTTTTTAACCTTTCGCTTTCTGAATTCCTGTTTTTATCAAGGGGTCTCAATAGTCTATAAAAATGTTTAAATTTGTACAGTGCAGGTCAAACTGTTTGATATATAATATATATATATATATAAAATATATATATATATTTTATATATATATATATATATAATATATATATATATATTATATATATATATAATATAGTTCCCAAGGTGAATCCAAAACTGCCGAGTTTAAACACGAACGATATAAGGTCTTTATTTTATTTTTTATCATACCACCTTTAAAAAAAACGGAAGCCTTAATTTCCCTTTTCCCGTTAGTCTGTTAACCTAAAAGAGCAAAAAAAATACAGCACAGACTAGCCAAAATAAAAATTGTTTATCAACATAATTTCGCGTATTTATAGCGTCCAGTGCTCAGATCAGTACTTATCTATTCATTTACCAAAGTGCATAGCAAAATTAGTAAATATAAAAAGTGTTCATGTAGAGTTGGCAGTTTCTTTAAATTATGTTTAGGTTCTGAAGGAGGGTTTAAACAATCTAAGCCATAGTTTGTTCTATGTAAAATCAATAATTCTCAAGGGCTCCCTTTCAAAGGTTATTACTAGAAAATACCAAAGGCTCTCCACCTTCCAGTGGACCACGGTAGCCTGAAAACAGATGAGGATGATTCCTCTACCGTTGAGAAATTGTTTTAAAAAAAAAAAAAAAAAAAAAAAAAAAGAAAAAACCCCA
>NW_023641823.1:0-35000 GCF_015228065.2 Penaeus monodon
GTAATCAAATTTTAGTGGTTTTGGTACCAAGTAAATTATTTCTTGTTTTTTACCTTTTTTTTTTTTTTTCCCTACCCACAAAAATAACAGATTTGGTTTTTTTTTATTCTGAAAAAATATATCAGTAGCAAAGCTGGGTTTTTTTTTTTTATTTTTTTTTCAACCAATTATTTATTTAAAAAAACAAATAAAACAATTAAAATAAAAATTTTTATTTTCTTTTCATATGAATATCCTTTAATTAGTAAAATAAAAGGGACCCAATTTGCAATGCGGATCCCAGGGTTTTTTTTGGGGGCCTGGCCTCCGATGTACCCAATAAACTGCACACTCAAATAATAAAAACTGCATACAGATATATTGTGGGAATTGAAAAATAGGTTTTTCAGGTTAAAAAAGGGTTTGTGGGCTTATCATTGGTAACAAAAATATTGGTCAAACATGATAGGTTTTCGAAAAATTTTTTTTCCAATGTAAAACTTTTCACAATAGTAAACTGGGATGTATGTGTAACCCAGTTTCCCTTAAAACCAAGAAAATGCCACTGAAGTTTCTTTGTTTTGGAGAAAAAAAAAAAAAAAATTTTCTAACCTCCTAATCTGCCCTTTAAAACCTATTTTTTTTATGACTTTTAGAGCTCCCCTGTCCTCCCCTTTTTTTTTTTCCCCCCCAAATTCCTTTTGGAAATCCTGGATCCCCCTCAGTGTAAAAATTATTTATTGCAGTATTGTTTTGCAACTTTTTTTTTGGTAAAATTCATCATTTACTTTTTTTCATATTAAATGATTTAGTAATGTCAAAATGTAGCAAAGATAAGTCCCTGGGTCAAAAGAATTTTTTAAAACCTCGAAATAGTCTTTTTTATTTCTATTCTTTCCCAACTTTTTTTACACTTTTTTTTTTTTTTTCTTTCAGTTTGATGATTTGTTTTTTAGTCTCCCCTCAATTGCAAAAAAAAATTTTTTATTCTCATTGCCAATGATATTGATCCCCCCCCCCTAGCAATGATAGGGATTAACTCTCCTTTTTTTTTAATGCAACTGTTCCTGGTCACACAGGTGGTGGTTGGAGCTATTTTCAAAGCAATGTTTTTACATGGACAAAAGGCAAAGATTCACAAGTGGTCCCCCAATGAAATTTTGAGATTGTAAGAGAAACCTGGCGCAACTCCCTTTTGGACTGGCATATTCTCAACCTGCCTTTTATATACATGCTGTTTTTTACGGTAAAAAATATTTTTTTCCCTGAAGGATGTTTTTTTGGGTCTTGGTATGATGAAAGGTGACATATCTCTACCATTTTTACAATATTAAATGTTTGGGATAAATTATTGCCTTCTTTAACTGCAGAAAACTAATAAATTGGACCTAAAACAGCAATTTTTTTATACCTTCCTCCAAACAGTTCTGTGGCAGTGTGGTGGGGCCCAGCACACTACCTGTTTTTCCTTCTTGGTTATCTTCCCCATCCCCCCCATCTTCAAAGATTGGGGGCCAGCTCTTGGAAGGATTGTAAGGAAGAGGCCATGGCTGTCCAGTTTTTCCCCCAATGGCCTTGCGATATGGAGGACACCAATCACATTTATTATACCTGGTAAGTCCACATTTTTTGGTGGAGAGAGAAAATGATGTCCAAAATAATAAAAGGGGCAAATAAAGCATAATATCGTCCTTACTCTTTTAGTATATTTGAACATCCACATTCTCCCACAGGCGGCCTTACTCCGATTTGTGGGTGGCGGGCAGCCATTTTAGCAGGGGGCCTGGTCACCCCACACCATCTCCACTTTTCTGTCATTTGTCCCCCCTTTTTTGAACTCACTTGGCCAGATTAACACATATTTCTTCCCTGTAATGGTGAGGGGTGGGAGGGTGTTTTGTGTATTTTTCTGGTAAACTTTTTTTTTTTCTTTTTAATGACCTCCCACCATTCCATAGGTTTTTTTTTTCCCCTTTTCATATTTTTATTTTAATTCATGTCACAAATGGTTTGTAATACACTTTTTTGAAATCAATTTTTTTGGTATTTTTTCCTTTTTCTTTGGCATCACACTGCCATTAGTTTTTTTTTTTCTTTTTCCAATTTTTTGGATTAACAATATCCACAATTCATATTAAATTTTGTATTTAACTCAGATCTACTTTTTTTTTTTTTTTTTTTTTGGGGACTGTACCACAGATTGCTGTCCTTTGGAATTTGCAAAATGGAATAGCACAACTCTTGCAAGCCATCAGTGTAAACGATCCTTCCATTTAAAAATTAAGAAAGCTCCCCCATATCCTCCCCTGACATTCCCCCCCACTGCCCCTCCTCAAGGGGGCCCCTATAATATCTATGTGGAAAGATTTTTTCATGGTGGCCGAGATGTGTGGGAAAGTAAACAGTTTTGGGTAATGGAATTTACGTAAAAAAACTGTGAAAAAAAACACACCGAAAAAAACACACAAGAAAAAAAATCAGATCATTACCCCTTGTTTTTGTTTTGATTTTCCTTCCAGTAAATTTTTATTATTAATTTTAATTTTTTTTTTTTTAATAGTTTTTTAATTTTTTAGTTTTAGAAAAATTTATGATATTTTGCAAAGAGGGAACCAATTCCCTAAAGAATTTTATAACTCCATTCTGTCCCTCAATTTGGAGGACCATTTCCCTTCTCCTTTCATTTGTTTGAGATTCAATGAATTCTATTGGGGATCCTTATACAAGAATCAGAATTTGATCCTCCTCTATTAGAAAGAGCAATTTTTTTAGGAAAGGATCCGAAGGGCCTTGAGAGTCATCAAACAAGTTGGGAAAATTTTTTTGCCAAGCTTCAAAAGGTTGAGTTTTTTTGGTTCCCATGGAGTTTTTGGAAATTATGTTTTAAATCCTCCTGTGGTCATAACAAAAAATTGAATTTTTATTTTTCCCATCAATAATTCCTTGTAATATAATTGTAATTTATGTTTTTTTTATGTATTTTGGGACAGTCCCAACCTGGACAGGGAAAATATAGAGGGATAACAAAACACCCTGTGTCATAACAAAAGCTTTTTGTAATCCTTTTTTAGTTACATGGCCAGCAAAGTCCAAATGTTTTTTTTCACACAATTTGGTTGGGTTTTTTTTTATTTGCAAAAAGTGGTTTTTTAACACATTTTGAACCTAAATGATTTTCCATGGACCCTACTTTTTTTTAAGGAAAAGAGTGGTTTTAAATGTGGTGAAAAAAAAAAAAAATTCTTTTTTTTTTTTTTTTTCAGCCAGTCCCCTGAAAAGCCTTAAAGTGTGAAATGCAAAAAGATTAAGTGGGAGAAGACAGGGAGAAAAATAGTGATAGAGGCTTTTTTTTTTTTTACTATTAAAAAAAAAAAAATTGAAATGAAAAGTTTTTTATTTTCACTAACAATTGGGTTCCAAAAATTTTTGGATTCTTCTGACTGAAATTTGGGTTTAAATGGCTATTAAAAAAGATTTTGTTTTTTTGTACTTTTACATCAAGAAGTGCAAGATTTTTTTTGACCTGTAAATCGCTTTTATCAACTTTTTTTCATATAACTTTTTTTACATTGGTTTTTTTTTTTGTACTCCCATCAGTGAAACCTGCCAAGTATGAAGGAAAGGAGGAATACATTTTATGTTGGGGTTAGGGTGGGGGGGTTGTCCCCAAAAAATTGTAGGAATAGTAACAACCCAAAGAATATACAGTTATAGAAAAAAGTAATCTTAAGTTATTGAAATTTTTTTGTATTTTTTTTTGGGTAGACCCGTGTTTTTTTTTTTTTCCTCTCTCTGCACTTTTATTAATGAGGGATGGTCAATTTTTAGATGGTGACATTTTCAGGCCCCCTGTTCCCCCCCCTCCTGAAAATAAATATTCCTTTTTTTTATACCTTCCCCCTTTAGGTTTTTTGTCCCAGATAGATATATTGAAATGTTCCTATGTTAGCTGGCGAATAAATTTTTTCTTTTCTTATTGAATTGTTTTGTTATTGGAATGTTTTTTATTTTAGAACACAATTTTTGGTTTTTTTTTTTTATTGTTATTTTTTTTTTTTAGCAAAGTGAAAATACACCATAATGGATCATATAAAAATATACAATCCTTTAATTGACTCTCGCTCTTAGATAGTTTTTTTTATAGAAAAAAGGAGCATTTGAATGTGTGGATATGGGTAAGGGGAAGACTTTTTCTTTATTTGAAAGTGAAGTATTATTTTGTTTTGTGGTGCCCCTCCCAAAGATATATTAGTGGCAATGAACCCTAAAAAGTTTCCCCCAATTGGTAAAGAAAAAAATGAACAGTGGAAACATGAGGTTTTTTTTTTGGGGTGTTAGCCCTTTCCCAGCAGTTTTTTGGTTTTTTTTTTTTATTAAGGGACCAAATTCAAATATTTACCCACAACAATTGAAAAGGCCCTCTGCAAAGGGTACTTCTTTTAAATTATCCTTTTTTTTTTTTCATTTCCTGCCCTTGAAGAGCTTTCTAAAAAGCCCGAAAACAGCTCCAGAAGGAGGCGGAGGGAGAAGCAAAAAAAAGAAGAAGAGAACGTTAAAAAATAAAAGCAAAAAACTTCCCTCGAATTTGAAAAGGGGAACCAAAAAAGAAGGCAAAACCGTTTCCATCGGCTTGGATTTTGGCCAAAATTGGTGGGGGAGGTGGGGGGAGGAGGTTTAAAAAAGTAAAAAATTATGCTAAAATAATTTTTTTTGGTTTTTTTAAATAAATTTTTTTTTTAAAGATTTTTTTATTCAAAAAATTTTTTTTTTTTTTTTTAAAATTTTTCCAGTGAGTTTTCAAAATAAATTGGGTTTTTTTTTGAAATTTTTTGCTTTCCTCGAGTTACATTTTTTACACTTTTTCCCCCCTTTACAAAAAGTAAATTTTTTTTTTTGTATTTTTTTTTTTTTTTTTTTTATGTTAAATTCAAAAAGTTTTTGTTTTTTTTTTTTGTGATAAAAGATACTAAGAAATTGTAGCTTTCCCAAATTTTTTTTTTGAATATTTTATTTTTGTATTTTTTTTAAGTAAGAAAAGCAGACCTTCCTTTGAACCCTGTAAACTTTTTTTAACCGGTATTTTTTTTTTTAATAATACCATTGGATTATTAAAAAATACTGAATGTGGGTTTAAACTCTTCAGAAAAACAAAAACCTTTGAAGTATGTTTTTTTTATACTGAAAACAACATTTTTTTTTTTCCAATTGTTTTTTTTTGGAAAGGTATATTGGCAAAATTTGTGGGAAAAAAAAATTAAGGAAAACTGGTGGATTTAATATGCAATGTTTTTTTTTTTTTTGCAAATAGGACCCTATGCAAAAGAATTTAAATGCTTAAACTTTTTTATTCTGTTTATACAAGGCCCATAAAATTGGGATTGAAGGGTATAGGAAAAAATTCCATTGCAGTAATGTTGAAATTGAAAGGAACCACATGAAAAAATAAACATAAACCCCCAACAAATGAAAAGGAAAAATATTTTTGAAATTTTTTTAAATCTCAACCAATAAGAAAAGGAAAATTTTCTTCTTTTTTTTTGTTGAACCTGATCAGAGAAAAAATGTTTTTGTGGATGAGCCTCACCTAGCAATTTAGTTTTTTTTGTTTTTTAATTTTTAATAGAAAACGGTGGACCAATATTAATTCCAATATACAGTAAAGCTAACAAAAAAGTTGTTTTTTTTTTTTTGGAAAGAGACCCGAGACTATTAAATGTTTATGTATCCCCACTACAATAGCAACTTTGTTGCGGAAGTGGGCGGGGATTGGTCCCCCCCCCTAAACTTTCCAAAGGTTAACTGGTTGGCAAGGTTTTTTTATTTAAGTGGTTTGGTTGACAGTTGGATAAATGTGAACCCTAACAGTGAAGCCCTGGTCCGTTGTAAGTTGATGGGAAAGAAAAAGTAAAAGCCCAAAAGGTTTAGAAGGAGATGGAATTTGAATTTTTTCCACCCCTTTTGTTAAAATGAATTTTTTTTTGAGAATTTTTTAGGAAAAAAATATTTTTTATATCTGCAAAGTGGGAAAAATTATTTTTTTTAATTTTAAAAAGAATTATCGGGATTTTAACTTTTTTTGGCTTTACTTATTTTAAATTTTTTTTTTAAAAAAACAAAATTTGTAAATTTGTGTACTTTTAATGATTTTTTTTTTACATTGCAAGTATTTAATAATTAATTAATGACTGACCTTTTGGAAAAAACTTTGGTGTAATTTACTTATAAAATATTAAAATAAACCATTGAAAAAACCCCGGAATTTTCCTAGAAGAGAGGGAAAATTTTTTTCTTGTTGAAAGCAGAGGTAATTTATTGGGGATTGGAAATAAATTGTAAGTGTGGGAAATTAAAGAAGTTTTTTTTTTGATTTTTTGCCAAAGGGAATTTTTCCCCCTAGAATAATTTTTTGAAATTAAACTTGAAAATTTTTTTTTTTAAAAAAATTTTTTTTTTTTTTTTTTTTTTTTTTTTTCCAAAAAATAAAAAAAAACTGCCAAATTTTAAAAATATTTTTTATTTTTTTTAAAAAAGCAAAAACACTTTTTTTGGGTTTTTTTTTTTAATCAAAATTTTTTTATTTTTACTTTTTCCAATTTTTTTAATTTCCCTATGAAAACCATTTAATGTGGTCCCATATAAACTAAAATAATCTAAACAAAAAAAAATCTCAGGAATTATCATACCGGAAATGTAAGGTTTGTTTTTTTTTTTCTGTGATAAGGGTTGGTTTAACTTTTTTTGGTCCAACTTGGTAAGAATTTAACTTTTTTGCTATATCGCCCTTGTGAAATCCGTAAGATTTTTTTTTTTTATTTTTTTTATTTTGTAGAATTTTTTTGGTAGAAAGCAAAAAAGTAACTGGTAAAATGAAAATGCCAAATGTAAATATCAAGAAAAAAGAATCCTTATTTGCAAAATGCCACCTGAAACAAAAAACCAATAAAAAACAACTCACCAAAAATGTCCCCTGGCCCCCTATTTTTAGTTGGGTTTTTTTTAAAGATTTTTTTTCCTCTCTCAATTTTTAACTAGGCGCTTTGTTTTTTTTTTACAGACACCAAAAAACCAATAGAAAAAATTTTCCTCTTTTGTTCTGACAAGAGAAAGCTGCCTCAGACCCCAGGAAACTCCCCAGTCCAGATTTCAACCCCCAGGAAAAACAACCCCCCCACAAGTTAAGCAAACCCCAAATGTGACCTCCTTGGGCCCCCCCACAAACCCTTCCTTCCCCCCAAATGCACCACCCCAAGAAATGGATGCAGTGTTTTTTTTAAAAGCCAGAGACGAAAACCCTCAAGGTTTTTTTTTGAGGTCCAACAAAAGTTCGAGTCCCACTTTCCAAGATGAAAAAGGTTTTCACTTTTTTTTCCCCAACCTACAGATTTGAACCCTGTAAGAGGTTTGGATGGTTTGCTTTTTTGTCCCTTGAAAGGGATGATTTATTTTTGTTATCATTGGTGGATGTAAAATGTAATGGAATTTCCATAATTCCCCCAAAATTATCATTTACTATGTAAAAATAAAGAACCCACACCCTTTAATTGTAATGTTTTTTTTTTTTGGTTTTTTTTTAATCCCTTTTTTCTTTTTTTTCCCCCTTTTTTTTTTTTTTCTTTTTTCTTTTTTCCTTTTTTTCTTTTCCTTTTTTTTTTTTTTGCTTTTTTTTTCCCCCCTTTTTTTTTTTTTTTTTTTTAGATCCCAGCAAAAAATTCGAAAAAACCCCTGGAAAAAATGGAAAGCCCAAAAAGATAACCCAAAAGGGAACAAATTTTTTTGCCCTAGGAAAGTCCCAATCCTAAAGAAAGACCAAAACCAGTTTTTTTTAAATCCTCCAAACCACCAAATTCCCCATACCCCTTTTTTTTTTTCTCCAACAACACAACACCTTTTTTAAAGCTAACAGTTAAAAAATTTCTTGGGGACCCCCCAGGTAGTTTTTTTTCCTCATGGTTGGGTTTTAAATAAGTTGGAATTTTGGGTATTGAAATCGGTTTTTTTTTTTTTTTTTTTTTTAATTAATAGAAAAAGAAAAGGTTAAAAAAAAAGGAACCACTTCCCCCGGACTCCCAGCCAGTTCCTAAAATTCCCACTCATGGCTTTTTGGTGGAAATGTCCTCTTTTTTTTTTTCCTATTAGGTTTTTTCAGTAAAAGGGGGTTGTTTTTTTTGGTGATTTTGGCAATACCAAGGAAAAGAAAACTGACCTGGTTAAATATTAAATTTATTATTGTTTTATTTTGCAATTTCCCACTTTTCCACTTACATAAAATTGGTTTTTTTTTTTCCCTGAGATTGGCTTAAAGGAAAAATCCCAGAAGAGTCCCCCCTTCTTATAATTGGTTCCCCCCCAATTGGCCAAAATAAATTTTTGTCCCCATGGTCCCAACAGTTTAGTTAAAAAATAAGTCTGTAAATGAATCAAAACCAGCCCCTTTTTATTCCACTAATCCTCTTTCCCCCCTCCTCCCTCTTTCCTCCTGCTCCCTCTTTCTCCCTTTTTGTTCCTTTTAATTTATTTTTTTTAATGTTTTAATTTTTTCCCCCTACTCCTTTTTTTTTTCTAAAATTTTTTTTTTTTTTTAACTCTTTTTTTTTTTGTTTTCTGTCCCTTTCTTCTCTCTTGCAACCTGTTCCCCCCTCCCTTTTTTTTTCCAAGTATTCCCATACAACTGGAAGGAAAAAAAAATTAAAGGTTTTTTTTTTTTTTTAACCATCAGAATTATTTAAGCCCATTTTTTTAATACAACACTGAAAAAATTAAACAGCTTTACCATTTTTTTTTTATTTTTTGAGATTTCATTTTTAGTGGGTTTTTTTTTTTTCTGTCCATTTTTTTTTTCTGCTGCATTTTTTTCAATGGATTAGTCCCCCCCCAAGGTAAAAATTTTTTAAACTTTGTGTTTTTTTTTTTCCTGTCCCCCCCTTTTTGCCCTATTTAGTAAACTGGGGTTTTTTTTTGTTTTTGGCCTTTTTTTTTTTTTTTTGTAGCCTGAAAATTGTAACTGGTTTGATTAACATAATGTTAAATTATATATTATTTTAAATTTTGGTGGGGGGGTGGGGGCGTGCCCCCCGTGCGGTGCCAATGCTTTTGTTGGGTTTTGTTGGGTTTTAAAAATTTTAACATACATAAAATATAAAATAGAATAAAAATTAGATATGGCCCAAAGAATGAAAGGTCCCCTTCTTATATATGTTAAAATAATAATAAAAGGTATTTTTTTAAAAATTTTTTTTTAAAGGGCCCCAAGATTTTTTTTTTTTTTTTTTTTTTTTTCTCTGTGTTAAATTGGTCCCCCCCCCTTTTTTATAAAATAACAAATTTATTTTTTGATCAAATTAGAAAAAAAACAGTTATTGGGTTTTTCCAGTTTTTTTTTTTTTTTCAAGGGTAAACATTTTTTTTTTTTTGGGTGCAAAAAGTTTTTTTTTTCTTTAGGTTACAAACAGAGAAAATAAAAAAAGAAAAAATGACAATCCTTTAGACCCAAAAAAAATTTCAAGACTAGAAAATCCTTGTATTTTTTTTTTTTTCTTTTAATTTAAAAGGACTCCTCTGTAAAAACTTTATGATTTTTTTTGGGAATGAAGAAAAAGTTTTTTCCCTCTATTTTTTTTACCTTTTTTTTTTTTCTTTTTTTTACCCTCCTTTTTTTTTTTTTTCCTTGGTTTCCTTTTTGCAATTTTTTTTTTTTTCTTTCCCTTTTCCTCTAACCTTTTCCCCCTTTTTTTTCCTTTTTTTTTTTGCCTTTTCCACTCTCGCCTTTTTCATTCCCCCCCCTGATTTTCCCCTATTCCCCCATTTTTTTTTATTTAAAGCCCTTTTTTTTTTTTTCCTTTTCCATAGTTTTTTTTTGTTTATAACTTTTTTTTTTTTGAAAAACTTTTTTAAATTCCAGCCTAAGCCCTTTATATAATAGAAAGTCCCCAAAATTTTAATGAAACTTTTTTTTTTTGTAAAAATGGGTTTGTTTTTGCCCCAAACCAGATTTTTTACGGCAAGCCTTTTTTTGAAGCAAATGCCTTAAAAGAAAAAAACAAGCCCCTTTTTTAAAGAAATGGAATGACAAGAAAAGCAAGGTTGGCCAAGCACAAAAATGTTTTTTTTGCCAAACCCCCAAATAATTACTTTTTTTTTAAAAGCGGTGGTGTCCCCCCCAATTGTAAAAATTGTGATTTGGAAATTTTAATTTTTTTTTTTTTTTTTTTTCTAAAAAATAAAAATGATGAATAAAAAATGGAATAAAAGAAACGAATTCAAAAAATGTAAAAGGGAAAAAAAAAAAGGGAAAACCCCCTTTTTTAGGGGATGAAAGTTTTTTATTTTCCCTAATCATTTTTCATTACTTTTTTTTTCTTTTTTTTTTAATTCAAAACCAAAAAACCATGGCTATTTAGGGTTTATAATTTCCCCAAAATCAATGATGCTGATAGTCCCCCCCACAATCAATGGTTTTTTTTTTTTTTTCATTTACTGAAACCTGGTTAGTAAATGGGTTTATTGAAAGAAAAAAATGAACCTGTAAAAATTTAGCAAGATAAAAGATTGATGAAAATTCATGGAAAGAAAAATTACCAATACAAAAAATTTTTTGGAAAAAAAACTACCGTTTATCCCCCCCCCTCTTTCTTGTCCCAGAGAAACAATTTCCCCCCAAAAAAGCCCATTTTTCACAGCAAAAAGCTCCCCTCTTGCCCCCCTCCAGCCCAATGAAATAGAAATGATTTTTAGAAAGAAACCCAAGGGAGGGCCAAACCCGGGGGATGGGGGAGGAAAGGAGGAGCCTGAAAATAAGGAAAGGTTCCCGACTTCAGCAAAATGTCCAAAAATTGACCCCCCTGCGCCCTTCCCAGCTGGTTTTTAAGAGAGAAACGTCCGTTGGCTTAAAGGTAACGAATTTTTAAATTTTTTTTTGTTTTTTTTTCTGGTTGTTTTTTTAAGTGGGGGCCCCCTGGGGGGGGAAATTTGGGAGATGGGGGGGGGGGGCAATTTTGGTTTTTTCTAGTTTTTAATCTGTAAATACAGTTATTTGTTTTTTTTTTTTTACTCGGTGAAAATGGGAATATGTCCCCCCTTCCAAAGTTTTTAGGATTTTTTTTTTTTTTTCAAAAAACATTTTTTTTAAAATGAATTTAAAATTTTTTGATTAGTTTTTTTTTTTTTTTTTGCTTCCCCCATAAGGGCCTTTTTATTTTTTTTTCATCCTTTTTTTTATTAAACTTTTTTTTTTATACTTCCCTCTCTTTTTAATAAAACTAAACCCTATATAGAAGGCTAGTAAATCCAGAAAAAAAAAAAAAAAATTTGGTATTTTTCCCCAACAAAACTATCTTTTTTTTTGGTCCCTTAAGTGATCATATCTATTTTTGGAATTTTTGTTTTTCTTCTGCTTTCTTCAGTTTTTTCCTTTTATTTCCAGTTTTTGCCTTGGATTTTTTCTTCCTTTTTTACTCTGAAATGTCTTTTTTTTTTCCTTCTCAGTCATACCCTAAATATAATATACTCCCAATAACATGCTTCTCATAAATTGACCTTTTTTTTTTTTTGTTGGCTCCTTTCAATCGGCAGGTCCACTCCTTTTCCTTCTCTATGTTGGGTCCTCAACCAAAGCATACGTAACTGCCCATTTGGGAAGGCCCCTCATAGGTTGTGGTTGCAACTGAAAGAGGTTAAAGATTTTAAAACTGTGCTTATTTTTTTTTTAATTTGTAGGTTTAATATGTTTTTTTTTCAAAGCAAAAAAAAGTTTCTGGGAAAGTGATGAGTATGTTTCATTATTTTTTATTTTTTTTTTTTTTTTTTTTGAAATTGTTTTTAATTTAAATTTGGTTTTTTTTATTGTTTTTTTTTTTTTATGAAATGACAAGGTTGCTGGGCTATGATAATGTTTTTTTTTTTATGTGGTTAAATTTCATAGTTGACTATGTCCCCTTTTTTTTTCCTACGTACTGAATATATTAGTATAAGTTATCAGTCCTGTGTAACAGCTTTTTTCATATTTTTTATTAGTTTATGTTTTGGGGCCCCCCCTTCATTTTCAAAGGATGAAGGAATTGAAGAACTCTAGGTAATTGTTGTTATAATAATTTTTTTTTTTTCCCCTATTCTTCCCAATGCAGTTAAACTTAACGGCAAAAATTTTTTTTTGAATGACAACAGTTTTTGCTTTTTTTTAAAACTAAAAGCCTTTTTTTATCAATAAAGGCTTTAAGTATTTTTTAGTTTTTTTTAGACCAAAGGCAATGACCCCTGTATAAAAGTTATAGGAGATACAGTGGGACCCAATTTGAAATTTTTTTTTTTTCCCTTTTTCTTTTTTTTTTCTTTTTTTTTTTTTATGCCTTTGTTTGTTTTTTTTTTTTTTTTTTTTTTTTTTTTTTTTTTTTTTTATGAAGATGGTGGTGAAGGCCTTTTAATGACCCTCCTAGCAGAGTTTTTGTTTATATTTTTTTTGTTTTGATTATTTACTGGGGGTGGGATTTTTGCCCATAATTTCTTTTTTTAACTGTGAATGTCCCCCTGCACTAACCCTCCGAAACTTAGTCCCAGAGGCAGACAAAGCAAAACATCAATGGTAAAAATATAGATTTATCCCCCAAGACTTTTTTCAAGAGACCTCCAGCCCAACGTATTTTCTCATATTTTACTTACCACTTGCTTTTCCCTTACCCATTGTGGCCCCTGTGGCATCCTCCCTCCTTGTCCCTCCCCCACAATGCAGCCTGAGAGCCAGCAGTCCCCGGATCCACCAACTCCTGGGCGACCTTTCCAGAAGCCCCAGAAGAGATTAGGGGGGTCGGGGGAAAACATTTTTTAAGGGAAAAAAGTTTTTTTTTAAGGACCACCCATAAAGGAAGAAAGGTTTTTTTTTGTTTTTTTTTTTTTGCGGTGAGTTTTTTTTTTTTTTTTTTGTGTTTATTATGAAATTTTTTTTTAGTTTTTTTTTTGGGGGTTTTTGTTTTGGATTTTTTTTTTTTTTTTTTGTTTTTTGTTTTTTTTGGGGTTTTATTTATTAATTGTTGTTTTTTTGTTTAAACCCTTAAATGGGATACACTGGCCCCCCCTAGAAATAATTTAAATGATTTTTTTTAGAAGTTAGAAATTGAATTTATTTATTTATTTTTTTTGAATTTTTTTGATTTTTAATACACAGTTTTTTTTTATCTTCATTTTTTTGTGGACTGCATTTTTTTTTCCTTCTTTCCAAGAAAATATTCCTTTGAAAATAATTTTTTTTTTGTATTAATCACATTGAGGTTTTTTTTTTTTTGTTTTTTTTTTTACTCACTCTTTTGTTTTTGTTTTTCCATTTTTTTCCATGAAAAATGTAATGCATGCCCCTCATTTGCCCCCCCCCCCCCCATAAAAAAGAAAAATTTAAGAGAAGAAGACTTTACTAAATACTTCCTTTATTTTTTTCATGAAAACCCATGAGGTAAAAATGACCTTGAAACCTAGACATTGCATATATCCCACTGGCAATGTGGTCCTTTGGTTCCTCATGTTTTTTTTTTTGTTTTTCCTTTTTTTTCTTTGTTTTTTTTTGGAAAAATAAATTTAAGCAATAATCTGTAAGTGGGAAAATGAGTTTTTTTTTTTTTGTTTTTTTACTGCATGATATCATTTTTTTGTATGGCCAGTTTTTGTTTAAATTGATTTTTTGGCTTGTTTTTTTTTGGACACTGTGAAAAAGAATTCATGATGGATGATGATACCTTTTGGGAATATGGAAGATTTTTTTTTTTTTTCTGAAATATATTTCTTTTTTTAGATGTATGAAGGTCTTTTTTTTGGAGATATGTTTTTTTTTATCAATGAAAAAAAAATTAGATTTTTTTTTTTTTTTCTGTATTTTATCACCATCCATCATTTGAAAACATTTTTTTTCATTTGGGTTGGAAAATGCTAGTTTTCAGAACCCAGTAAATTAAATGCCCTTTTTTTTTTATTAATGTAGACTCAGAGATTTTGATCTTTAAGTGGCATGATGTTATGGAATTACTTCTTTGGAGTTTTGATAGTGGTTTTTTTTTTTTTAAATAGAGATTTTTTTTTTTACATTAATTTATCTAAACTAGAAGAAAATTGGATTTAAAAGAAAAATATACAGATTTTGTGTAATGCATTTTTAGTAGACCCCTAAGTTTGATAAAAATTCTGTTTTTTTTTTTTTTTTTTTTTTTTTTTTTTTTTTTTTTTTTTATTTGAAAATTTTTAAAATTTTTTTTTTTTTTAAAAAATTTTTTTTTTTTTTTTAAGGGTTTTTTAATTTGGGGTTTTAACTTCCCCCCCCCCCTTTTTTTTTATTTAGAAGGCCCAAAAAATTTTAAATACGTTTTTTTGCCTTTTTTTTTTTTTTTAAAAACAAAAAAATTAAAATTTTTAAAAAATTTTTTTTATAGTTTTTTTTATTAAAAAGGCCCCTTTTTATTTTTATATTTTTTTTAATTTTAAAAACCCTTTTTTTTTTTTTTTTTTTTCCCCTGCCTTTTTTTTTTTTTTTTGAATTTTTTTTTTTTTTTGAATGTTTTTTTTTTTAAAAAAGGTAAAAAAAGGGTTTTTTTTTTCCAAAAAAAAAGGGAAAAAAAACCCCAACCAAATTTTTTTTTTTTTTTTTTTTTTGTTTGGAAAAAATCCTTTTTTGCCTTTATGTTTTTTTTTTTTTTTTGTTTTTTTTTTTTTTTTAAATTGGGTTTTTTTTATAATGGGCCCCCTTTCCCCCTTTTTTTTCTAATTAAAAAAATTTTTTTTTTTTTTTTTTTTTTTAATCCAAAAAAAAGAAAAACCCCAAATAAAATATTTTAAATTTTTTTTACTTTAAATAAAAAAGGGAAAAAAAAAAGTTTTAAAAAAAATTTTATATTTAAAAAAAAAAGAGTTTTTAAAAGGGGGGGGTTTTTAAATCCCATTTAACCCAAGGGGGTTTTGGGGGTTTTTTTTTTTTTTTTTTTTTTTTTTTTTTTTTTTTTTTTTTTTTTTTTTAAATTAGAAAAAAAAAATTTTTTTTTTTTTTTTTTTAAATTTTTTTTTTTTTTTTTATTGGGGGGGGTGGGGAATTTTTAAAAGGGTAATTTTTCATCTCCCCCCAGAGGTAAAAAACTGGGGGAAAAACCCAATAGGGAAAATTTTTTTAAAAATAATTTAAAAGGTTTTTTTTTTTACCAAAAACTACCTCAAAACTACTAAGTTGGGGGGAAAAAAAAAAAAAACACTGGGAAAAAAAAAAAAAATTCCCCCCTCAAAAGCTTTTCGGAAAAACCCATCGAAGAAACCCCCCCCCCCCGGGGGGGGGATTTCCCCCCCAAGCCCGGGAACAGTTTTTTGGCAAAAAACCCCCGGATAGTCCCCCCCCCCCCCCCCCAAAAAAGCCCCAAAAAAACCTTTCCCGATCCCCCAAAAGGTTTTAAAATTTATTTTTTTCGTTTAAATAATGGGACAAAATTTTTTTTTTTTTTTCCCCTGCAAATTTTTTTTTTGGGCGGAAAAAAACCCTTTTTTTTTTTTTTTTTTACTCCCTCATTCCCCCAGTATGTTTTTAATTTTTTTTGATGAAAAACCCAAAATTTTTGGAATATAGGTTTTTAAAAAATTTTTAGAATTTTTTTTGGGGGGGGTTTTTTTGATTTAAAAAATACATTCCCCGGGGAAAAAAAAAGAAAAAAAATATGCAGTTTTTTTTTTTGAAGATGCCCCAAAAATTTAAAAATTTTTATTTTTTTTTTTTTTGCTACTTTTTCATGTTTTAAGACCCCAAATTTTTTTTTTTTTTATTAAAAAAAATTAATAATAATTTTTATTTTTTATAATTTATTTATATTTATATTTTTTATATATTATATATATTATAATTTTTATAATTATTTTAATTTTTTGTTTAAAATATATATTTAAATATAATTTTATTTTTATTAATAATAAAATAATTTATAATAATTATTTTAAAAAATTATATTTTAATATATATTAATTTTTTTTTTTAAAATTTAACCCAATTTTTTAATTTTGGGGCCCCCCCCTTTAACCCTGCAATTTTAAAAAAAAGGATACATAAAAAATTTTTTAATCTAAAACGTAATTTTAAAAACTGCCATTTTTTTTTTTTGCTTTTTTTTTCACCGAATTTTAATTTTTTTTTTTTATAGGAAAAACCCAAAAAAAATTTCCCCCTCAAATTTTTTCTAACTTATCAAATAATGCTTCCAATAAAAAAAAAAACACATACTAGGGAAAAGGGGGGGAAAAAAAGGGGGCTTTTTTTCCCCCCAACACAATCAAAAGAGAAAAAAAATTGGGCCCATTTTTTCTTTGAATCGTAAACCCCTTTAATCCCTTTTTTACCCCCCTTTAAGTCTTTTTTTGGGGTTTTTTTTTTGGGGGGCCCATCCGGGGCTTGCAGGAAAAATGTCCCCCCCCCTTGGCCTTTTTTGGGAAAATTTCCCCCCCCCCCCCCCGAAAGTTTTGGGGGCCCCCCCCTTCGATTTTGGGTTTTTTTTTCCGTGCTTTTAGGGTGAGAAAAATTTTCATGTCAGTGTTTTTTTGTTTTTTTTTTCCCCAAACTTAGTAGCCTTTTTTGGGGGGGAGTATGGTAAAAAAAACCTTTAAAATGTTTTTTAAATTTTCCCCCTATTGGTAAAATCCCCCCGTAAAAATTCCCCCTGCTGGAGTATGTTTAAAAATTACCCCCTTTTTTTTAAAAACCCCCCCCCACATAACCCAAAAAAAAAAATTTTTACTTAAAAAAAAACATTTTCTTTAAATTTTTTTTTTTGGGGGTTGGGGGGGAAAAAAAAAAAAAAAAAAAAAAAAAAAAAAAAAACATAGCAAAAAGCCCCCCCTTTATGAAATTTTTTTCCCCCTCAGGTTTTTTAAAAAAACCCCCACCTCCATGGGTTTTTTTTTTAATACGCCATTTTTAAAAATCCCCCCGATTTTTAAATAGCCCCTTTTTTTAAAAATTTTCCCCCCTATAATAATTTTTTTTTTTTTTTTTTTTATTTTAAAAAAATTGGGGAAATTAAAGTTTTTTTTTTTTTTTTTTTTAAATTAGTTTTTTTTTTTTCTTTAAAATTTTTTGACATGAAAAAAAATTAATAAAAAAAACCCAATTTTTTTTTTTTAGATTTTGAAAACCCAAACATGAAAAAACCATCCCCATTTAGTCCCCCCCAAAAAAAAAACAAAAAAATAAAAAAAAAAATCAGCTTTTAAAACTTGGTTTTTTAAAAGTTTTTTTTTTTTTTTTTTTTTTGGGAAAAATAGTGGGGGGGGGTTTTTATCCTTTTTTTTTGAAAAAATTTTTCCCCCCCCCCCCAAATTTTATTAAAAAAATTAAAAAAACAAATGTGGAAAAAAAAGGTGAAAACAATAGGCAAAAAATTTGGTTGGGAAAAAAAAGTAAAAAATACATAAATTTAAAAATGCAAGGGGTGGGGGAAACCCTTTTTTTAAAAAAAAAAATTTTTTTTAAAAATTTTTTTTGATAAAAACCCCAAACCCTAACGCTATACTAATTTTGCCTTCCCCCAATTAAAAAGGGGGTGGGGGGGTAAAAAACAGATTTTTTAAAACTAAAAAAAATTTAAAAAAAATAAATTTAAAATTTTAAAAAAATTTTTTTTTTACAAAAAAGATGGAAAAAAAAAAAAAAAAAACTAAATTTTTTTTAACTTTTTTTTTCCCCCACTTAAAAAAAACCTACACCAAAATCTGAAAATTTTTTTTTTTTTTAATCAAATTTTTTTTTTTTTAGTAAAATAATTTTTAATGTCCCCCCAAAACTTTCCTTTTTTTTAAAAACACTATCAAACTAAAAAAAGTAATTTTTTATAACATCCATGCCACTAAAAGACAAAATTTTTCTGAATCTACATTTTTTTAAAAAAAAAAGGGCATAAATTTTTTTTTTTCTAGTCCCTGAAACTAGCATTTTTTTAAAAAAAAAAAATTTTTTTTTTTTTTTTTCAATGATGGGAAATTGGGTTGATTTAAAAAAAAGAAAAAAAAACTAAAACTATTTTTTTTTTTTTTTATTGATAAAAAAACTTTAAAAAAAAAATTAAAACTCTTTAAAAGGAAATATATTTCGAAAAAAAATTTTTTTCATATTTTTTCCAAAAATTAAAACCATCCAAAAAATTTATGAATTCCCCCCCCTTTTTTTCCCCCAGTTTTTCCCCCCCAAGCAACATCCAATTTTTAAAACCAAACTGGCCCCCCAAACAAATGATAATCCAAAATAAAAAAAAAAACTTTCCATTTCACTACAATATTTTCTTTTTTATTTTTTTTTTTCCCAAAAAAAAAAGAAAAAAAAAAACAAAAAAATGAGGACCAAACACAATGCCAGTGATTTTTATGCAATGTTTCAGTTTTTTTTAAAAAATCCCCCAATTTTCCCCCCCTGGGGTCCCAAATTTAAAAATTTTTAAAAAGTAAATTTTTTTAAAATCTTTCTCTTAATTTTTTTTTTTTTTTTAAAGGGGGGGGGGGGGGGCCAATGAGGCCCATGCTACATTTTTTTTTTTATGAAAAAAGGAAAAAAAAACAAAGGAAAAAAAAAAAGAAAAAATTCCAATGTGAAAAAAAAAAAAAAAATATTAAGATTTTTTTCGGAAAAGAAAAATTAAAATCCCCCCAAAAGGAGAAATTTTTAAAAATGTGTTTTAAAATTTTTAATTAAAAAATTTTTTAACCCTAAAATAAAATTTTTTACTTTTTTTTCCAAAAACAAAAATTTTTTTCCCTAGGGGGGGGTAATCATTAAGGTTTAAAAAAAAAGCAAAAAATAACTCAAACCAAAACAAAAAACAAAACCCCAACCCAAAAAAAAAAACCCTAAAAATCATAAAAACATAAAAATTAACCACAAAAAAAAAATTTTTCCCCCAAAAGAACCCCAAAAAAAAAAAAATAAACCAAAAAAAAAACCAAAAAATTTTTTGCAAAAAGCAAAAAACCTTTTTTTCCCTTTGGTGGGTTTCCTTAAAAAAACTTTTTTTTTTCCCCCAAATTTTTTTTCCCCCCCCCCCCCCTTTCCCCTTTTTTTTTTGGGCCCCTTTTTGGAAAGTCCCCCCAGAGTTTTTTTTTGGGGGGCTCGACTGCTTTTCCCCCCTAAACTCATTGGGGGGGGGGAACAAAAGATTGGGCCACCGGGCCAATGGGTTAAGAAAACAAGTGGGGGAAAAATTTAAAAATTTTTAGAAAAAAATCCCCTTTTTGGGGGCCCCCCCCCCCCCCCCCTTTGAAAGTCCCCCTTCGGATATCCTATATTTTTACCAAATTGTGTTTTTTGTTGGGGGTTTCTCCCTAAAAGTTTTTTTGGAGGTTTTTTTGTGGGCAGACATCAAGTTTTTTTTTAAAAAAAATTTGGGGCAAATCACAGTAATGAAAAAAAAAATAAAAAACAACCCCCCTTTTTGGAGAGGTTTCCCCCCTTAAGCCCCTTTCAAACTCTCAAAAAAAAAAAAAAAAAAAAAAAACATAAGGCCTAAAAAAAAAAAAAAAAAAAAAAAAAAAATTTCCCCCAAAGTCCCCCCGGTATTCCCTTTATAAAATTTTTTTTTTTTACAGGTCCCCCTGCCCCCCTTGGGTCCTAAAAAATAAAATTTTCTTTTTTTTAAACCTTTTTTTGATAAAAAAGCCCCTTTTTTTTTAAAAGCAACCCGTGTCCCCCTTCAAAAATTTTTTTTTCCCTTTTAAATAACTGAGACATTTGGGAAAAAATTTTTTTTTTACACAAAAACCTAGAGTTTTTTTTTTTTTCTTTTTCCATCCCTTTTGAAAAAAAGAAGAAAAAAAAACTAATTTTTTAAAAAAATTGAAGGTTTTTTTTTTTACACAGACTGTACTTTAAACTTTAAAAAAAAATTTTCCCGTTAAAAGTAAAAAAAAAACATAGTTTCACTTTTGAAAAAAAACCCCCCATAAACATTTTTTCCCCTAGCCCCCGCCCCTTTTTTCCCCCCCATAAAAACAGATTAACCAAATAAATTTTTAAAAAAAATCCTCAAAAAAAAAAATAAAAATAATGAAAAAAAACTTTATCCACTTCCCAGAACTTTTTTTTTTTTTTTTTCTTTGAAAAAACTTTACCTACAAATTTAAAATAGCACAGATTTAAAAAACTTACCCCCCTTTCAAAATTGCAACCCCCAAAACCCTTTGAAACCTCCCAATCCCCAGTTTTTTTCGTATGCATGGTTTTTGAAAACCCCAAACTAAGAAAGAGAAGTGGGACCTGGCCCCCGATTTTAAAAAGCCAAAAAAAAAGGTCAATTTTATGAAAAAAGCATTTTATTGAAGTATATTATATAGGGTTAATGAAAACTGAGAAGGAAAAAGAAAATTTTTCAGAGTGGAAAGGAAAAAAAAAAAAACCAAGGCAACCCCGGAAATAAGAACTGAAGAAGCAAAAAGAAAAAAAATTCAAATAGTTATGATCCACTAAGGGGACCAAAGAATATGTTTGGGGGAAATACAATTTTTTTTTTTTTTTTTTTTCTGAATTACTAGCCCCTTCCCATATAGTGGTGGTATTAAAAAGAGAGGGAGGGTTATAAAAGTAAATATAAAAGATGAAAAATAAAGCCTTTAATGGGAGCAAGAAAAAAAACTAATCAAAGTAATTTCCCATTCAAATGTTTTCTGGAAAAATAATCCTAACTTTGGGAAACATATTTAACAATTTCCCCCGAGGTAAAAACCAAATTAAACCCGGTAATTTTAAACAGATTTTAAAAATAGAAAACAAATGCCCCCCCCCCCCCCCATCTACAATAGCCCCCCTGGACCCCCCCTAAAAACAACCAGAACAAAAAAAATCTTAAATTCGTACCTTTTTTTTGCAACGACGTTCCTCTCAAACCAGCTGGGAAGGGCCGCAGGGTCAAATTTTTGACACTTGCTGAAGTTTGACCTCCTTAAATTTCCCGCTCCCCCCCCTCCCTCCCATCGCCGCTTTCTCCTCCTTGGGGTCATCTCCAATCATTCTAAAATTCATTGGCTGAGGGAGCAGAGGAGGCTATGCCTTTTTGAAAAAAGGCCCTTTTTTTTTAGGGATTGGGTTTTTTTTTTTTTTCCCTGACAGAAGAGTGGGGGATTTCGGTAGTTTTTTTTTATTTCAAATTTTTTTAATTTGGTATTTTTTTTTTCTTTCATGAAATTCATCAATCATTACTGCTAATTGGTTTTTTACAGTCCATTTTTTTCATTAATTTCATTTTCTAACAGTTTCCAGTTAAATGAAAAACCATGATTTTTTGTGACTATCAGCATCCATGAAATTGAAAAATTATAACCCTGATTTGCCATGGTTTTTTGAATGATAAAAGTAAAAAGTTAATGATAATGATAGAATAACTGCATACCCTTTTTCCCAAAGGTCCCCCCTTTTTTTTTTTGTTTTTTCCCCCTTTTTACATTTTCTGATTCGGGTTTTTTTTTTCTTTTTAATTCAATCATTTTTCCCTATTTTTTTTAGAGAACAAACAAATTAATCTCATCACATACCAATGACCCAACACGCTTTTTGAAGTATTATTTGAGTTTTTTGGCAACCCTTTTTGGCTTGCCACTTGCAATTCTTTGGGGGCATCCATCTTTAGAAGGGCTTTTTTTTCCCCTTTTTTTCCTTAGCAACTGCTTTCAAAAAAACTTTTGCCCGTTAATCTGTTTTTTGGGGCAAAACCACATTTTTTTTACAAAAAAAGTTTTTATTAAATGACTTTCTTTAATTAATAAGCCTTAGCTGAATTTTAAGTTTTTTCCCAAAAGTTTTAAAAACAAATAAACTATGGAGGAAACAAAAAGGCTTAATAAATTGTGGAAAAATGAATCAAAAGAGGAATTTCAAAGGCCGAGAGTTGGAAGCAAAAGAAAAGGAAAAAGGGAAGGTTTTTTTGAGAAAAAGAAAAAAAAATTGCAAAAGGGAAAAACCAGAAAAAAAAGGTAAAAAGAAAAAAAGGTAAATAATAGAGAAAAAACTTTTCTTTCAAATTTCCCAAAAAACATAAAGTTGTACAGAGGGGGTCCCCTTTTCATACAAGAAAAAAAAAATACAAGATTTTTTCTTTGGTTCCCCCCCTTTGAATTTTTTTTCTTTGTCCCTGAATTTGTCATTTTTTTTTTCAATCTCTGTTTTTTTTGTAACCTAAAAGCAAACTGGCCCCACCAAAAAATGTACCCTTGAACACTGGAATCAATAACCTTTTTTCTTTTTTTTTTTTTAAAAAAATTTTTTTTTTAAATTAATTTTTATATATAAAAGACCTAACACAGAGAAAAAAAAAAATCTTGGCCCTTTTTAAAGAAAATTTAAATCTTTTATATATACAATATATAGAGAGACCTTTTCAATCTGCATATCCTTTTTCTATCTATCTATATATTGTATGGGGGATTTTATATACCCTAACACAACAACAAAGCCATGCACGCAACCGCCACCCGCACCCAACACACCCCATACATATATATAATTTCATATTGTTTTTTAAACAACCCGTAAAAATCAAACAACAAAAAAATAAAAGCCAAAAACACCAGTAACTAATAGGCAAAGGACTGACAGGGAAACACAAGTTAAATTACCTTGGACTAAAACCATGAAAATGCAGCAGAAAAATGACAGGAAAAAAACCTAAATGATCTCAAATTAAAATGTAGCTTGTTTTTTTTATTTTTTTTTCAGTGGGTGTATAAATTGGCTAAAAATCTGATTTGGGAAAAAACTTTAATTTTTTTCCTCAGTGTTTATGAAAATACTTGAAAAAAAAGGAGACAGGTGCAAGAAAAAGGAAAAAACAGAAACAAAAAAGAGTAAAAAAATTTAAAAAAAAGAGTAGGAAATTTAACATAAAAATTTATTTTAAGGAACAAGGGGAAGAGAAGAGAGGGGCAGAGGAAAAGAGGAGGAGGAGGAAAAAGGATAGTGATCAAAAGGCCTGTTTTTTTTTGATCCCTTTTTACAGACTTTTTTTTTTTACTAACTGTGGAACATGACAACTTTTATGCCATTTACAATTATAAGAAGACTCTCTTCTGGAATTTCCTTAGCATCTCAGGAACAATTTTATGTAAGTGAAGTGGAATGCAATAACCAATAAAAATAATTAAATAACAATACAGTTTTTCTCATCTTTGGTAAATTGGCAAATGCACAACACCTACTGCAAAACTAAATAGGAAAATAAAAAAAAGGAGGACATCCACAAGCATGAGTTGAAGTTTAGACTGGCTGAGTCCAGAGGTGTTCCTTTTTTTTTTTTTATACCATTTCTATCTAATTTAATTAAAAAAAAAAACAATCAATAGCAATTCCACTTACTAACACAATGAGAAACTTACCTGGAAGGTCCCCCCCCAGCCATGTTAAAATGTAGCATAAGGTGTGGGGGGTTTTTGTGGGAGAAACAAAGGGGGTGAGGATGAGGCTGGATGGAGGATTAAAACTGTTTTGTTTCCCCCCCTTCTTTAGATTTGACTTCCCCCCAGGCAAACCTGTTTTTTCCCTTTGGGTTATCCTTTTGGGCTTTTTTCCAGTGGCTGTTTCAGAATTTGCCCGGGATCTAAAAGAAAAAAGAAAAGGAAAAATGAAAAGAAAAGGAAAAAAAGAAAAGAAAAGAAAAGAAGGAAAAAAAAAAAGAAATAACAAACTACAAAGGGTGTGCTTTCTTTTATACATAGTAATTGATAAATTATGAAATATGATTTCTTACATTTTACAATCCAACATGAATAACAAATTAATCATCCCTTCAAGACAAAGCACCTCACCTCCTACAGGGTCCAATCTGTAGTTGGTAACCGTTTTGACTCATTTTTCCTTGGAAAGTGACTCGACTTTTTGTGACCCTCAAACCTTGAGGGTTTCCGTCTCTGCTTTTAAACACTGCATCATCTGGGGTTGGTCCCCCATTGGGGGTTTTTGAGGTTTTTGTGGGGGCCAAGAGGTCCCACTGTGGGTTTTGTGGCCTACTGGGGGTTGGTTGGGGTGGGTTGTTTCCCTGGGGGGTTTGGAATCTGACTGGGGAAGTTCCTGGGTCTGAGGCAGCTTCGTTCCCTGGAAAAAGGAGAATACATGTTTTTTTTTTTGGTTTGTCCTGTTAACAAGCGCCTAGTTTTTAAAAAGAGAGAGAAAATCCTTTTTAACACTAAATAGGCCCAAGACATTTTTTGATGAGTTTACCTGGGTTTTTTTTTTATGAATTCCAAGTGTGCAATATGCAAATAAATCTTTTTTCTGAATATAACATGCATTCATTTACAGTTACTTTTTGCCTTTTCTACACAAATTCCCCCACAAATATAAATAAAAAAAAATCTACGAATTCACAAGGCGATAAGCAAAAGTAATCTTAACCAGTTTGACCAAAAAGTACACACTTTATCACAGAAATAAAACCTACATCCGGATGATAATTCCCGAGATTTTTTTTTTTTTTTGTTTAGATTATTTTATTTTTTTAAAATGAAACCCTTTTAATTTTTTTTCATAGGGAAATTAAAGATGGAAGTAATTCCAATTAATGAAAAAAAACCCCAAAAATTTTTAAAAGCTTTTTTTTTTAACATAAAATTTTTTTATAAATGCAGATTTTCCCACTTTTTTTTTGAAAAAAAGAAAGAAAAAAATTTTTTGTTGTAAAAAATAAATCAGTTTTTTAATTTCAAAATAATTTCTTAGACAATCCAATGGCAAAAATCAATAATCATTGTAAATACACACTAATTAACCCAAATTTTAACCTATGCTTTTTCCAACCTTAGAAAAAATTTTTCTCTCTTCTAGGATCATTTCAAAGGGGCTAATTTTTTCATATAGTAAAAATTAAACAAAAAAGTTTTTCCCTAAAGGTCACAGTCAAATATTTATTTTTTTAACTCTTTTTTGCCCCAAATTGTGAAAAAACCCCCCCCATTAAGGGTACCAAAATTTTTAAACCAATTTTTTTTTTTTTGTTTTTTTTTTTTTCAAACACGTTTTAAAAGTAAGGGCCAAAAGGTTTTAAAATTCCCCGAAATTTTTTTTTTTATTTAATTTTTTTATCTATTCACCTTTTTTTGGGAAAGATATGAACTCCCAAATTTTCCAAAACATTTCCTCAAAATCATGTACAAAGACGAAAATCACATCCACTTCAAATCTTACTTTTTGGCTTTTTTTCTTCCCTTTTTCCTCAACTAACACGACAGGCCTTTTTTACTGGTTTAGTCCCAAAGGATCACTGGGTCAACCCACCACTAATATAAACCTGCAAACAGTAACCTTTGAAGTTTTTTTAGACCCAATCCCCGCCCACTGCAGCAAGTGCTATTGTTAAAATGGGAATTACATTAACATTTTTTAATGGGCCCCCCCCTCCTCCCTTCAAAAAACTTTTGTAGGTTTCTTTTAAATTGCCATATTATTCCCCCCCCGTTTTTTTCTATTAAAAAAAATATAACTAAAGCTAGGTTTAGGGGCCTTTCATCAACAAACTTTTTTTCTTTATCAGTCCCCCAACAAAAAAGAAAATCCTTTTTCTTATTGGTGGAGAAATTAAAAAATTCAAAATATTTTTTCCTTTCATTTGGGTATGGGGGGTATTTTTTTTTTTCATGTCCTCCAATTCCCACAAAATCTGCATGGATTCCTATACCTTCCATTTATGGCCCTTACGTATAAAAGGTTTTTTAATGCATTTAATTCTTTGCAATATGGCCTTTGGCAAAAACATTTCATTTTTATAATTCACCAGTTTTTTTTTTTTTTTTTTTTTTTTTTTTTTTTTTTTTTTTCCCACATTTTTTTGCCAAATACCTTTTCAAAAAAAACAAATTGAAAATTTTTGTTTTTTTCAGTTTTAAAAAACAAAAACTTTCAAAGTTTTTGTTTTTTTTTTTTCCTGAGAGTTTTTTTTCCAACATCAAGTATTTTTTTTAAAAATCCAATGGGTATATAATTTCCGTTAAAGTTTTGTTACAGTTCCCCAGAAAGGGTTCCCCTTGCTTTTTTCCTCATATCTAAAATAAAAAATAATATTCAAAATTGAAGCTTTTCCCAATTTTTTTTTAGTAATCCTTTTTTTTATTAACAAACACCTTTTTTTTGAATACTAAAAAAAAAAAAATACAACAAAACAATTTACTTTTTTTTTTAAAGAACAGTGTTAAAAAATGTAACTCGAGAAGGGAAAAAAAATAAAACAATTACCTTTTTGAACTCCACTGGATATTTTTTTTTTTAAAAAAAGATATTATTTGATTAAATCCTTTAAAAATATATATAAACAAATTAAATTTTTTTTAGGCAATATTACCATACCTTCCCCCCTCCCACCACCTGCCCACCCTTGGCCCCCCCAAATCCCAGCCGATGGAACGTTTTTGCCCTTTCCTTTTGGTCCCCCCTTTTCAATTTTCCCCCAGGAGTTTTTTGGGTTTTACTTTTTACCCTCCCTTAAAGCTTTTGCTTTTTTTTGGGTTTCTCACCTCCGCCTCCTTTCTGGAGCTTTTTTTTTTTTTCTGCTTTTCTAGAAGAGCCCTCCTTCAGAGGCAGAAAAAGAAAAAAAAAAATGAATTTTAAAAGGGTTTCCCCCTTTTTGCAGAGGCCCTTTTTTCCAAAAATTTTTGGGGGGTGAAAAATTGATTTTGGTTTTTCTTTTTTTTCAAATAAAAACCAACTGCTGGAAAGAGGTACCACACAACTCAAAAATCATTGTTTTTCAACCCGTCCCATAATTCACCTATGAACCTTTTTTTATGTTTTTCCCAGGCACTAAATATTCTGGTGGGAGGGGGCCAAACATAATACTCAACCCTTTTTTAAAAATAAAGTTTCCCTTAAACCCATAAATTCACTTCCAAGCTCCCTTTTTTCTTAAAACTACTAAGGAGCCGAGCAATTAAGAATGTAATAATTTATATGAATCCATATTGGTGTTATTCCACTTTTTTCTAAAAAGTAACAATAAACCAAATGTGGTTTTTTTCTAAATAACACAAAATAACTACATCAGAAAGAAAAATTTTCATGCAGCTTTCAAAACAGACATTCAATAATATCTATCCCGAAAACCTAAAGAGTAAAAAAAGGAAAAATTTTATTCAGACTTGGACATGGCAATGAAAATGTCCACCATCTAAATGACCAAAAAATCCCTCCCAAAAATAAAATTGGGGAAAAAAAGGAAAACTGGGTTCTACAAATCAACTACAGATATCAATGACTAAAAATTTCTTCCCATTTCATCTACTGAGCTTTTACTATCCTAAAATTTTTGCTGGACACCACCCTACCCACATAATGTTTTAAATTCCCCCCCCTTCCTCAATACCTTTGGGGGAGTTCCTACTGAATGGGAGGGAAAAAAAACAACTGTAAGTATGAAGTTTTTATTAAGCGATTACAAATTCCAAATTCTTGCAAATTCTTGTTGGTAAGTAAAAAAAACAAAATCCTTTTTTTAATTAGCCATACATCCCGTCAGAAATCCAAATGAACCCCCTTTTTGTTTTTAGTGAAAATAAAACTTTTCCATTTTTTTTTTTTTTTTTTTTTTTAATAGTTTAAAAAAACTCCTATCACTATTTTCCCCCTCCCCCTTTCCCTCCTCACTAATCTTTTTGCAAAAACCCCCACTTTTTAAAACTTTTCAGACTGGCTTGAAAAAGAAAAAAAGAAAATTTATTTTTTTTTTTTTTTTTCACATTTAACCACTCTTTTTTCCCTTAAAAGTAGTCCCCATGGAAAATTTCATTAAAGGGTTTTTCCATGGTGTTTTTTAACACTTTTTTTTTTCAAATTAAAAAAAAACCCAAATGTGAACATGAAAACCTTTCTGGCCCCCCTGAATCTAAAATACAAAAAACTTTTTTTGTAAAGACGTTTGTTTATCCCTCTATATTTTTTTTTCCCCTGTTCCCCGTTTTGACCTTGTCCCAAAAATACATAACCACATTATACAATTTATACACAGAATTATTGGGAATGGAAAAATTTCCATTTTGTAAAATGACCACAGAAGATTTAAAAAAAATAATTTTTCCCCAACTCATGAACCCAAACTCACCCTTTTTTGAGCTGCAAAATTTCCAAAATTGTTTTTTTTTGGAATGACCTCCCCCCAGGCCCTTCCGATCCTTTCCTTAAAAAGCCCCTCTTCTTAATAGAGAGATCAATTCCTGATCTCTGGGTATAGATCCCCAAGAGAAATCATTTGAAATTCTACAAAACAAGAGAAGGGAAAAATCCCAACATGAGGAAAAAGATGGAGTTATAAAATTTCCTTAGAAATTGTTTTTTCCCTCTTTGGGGAATATCATAAATTTTTTTTCTAAACTAAAAATTGGCAACTATTTAAAAAAAATAAATTAATTTAAATTTAAAAACCTGGAGAAATCCAACAAAGGGTTAATGATCTGATTTTTTTTTTTTTGTGTTTTTTTTTTTTTTGGAGTGTTTTTTTTTTTTTTTTTTTCAGCCCTTTTTTTTTGTAAACGTAAATTTCCCATACCAAAAATTGTTCTTTTCACATTTTCCCCCGGGGAACCATGAAAATCCCTTTTTTCACCATAGATAATTATAGGCCCCCCTTGAGGTTTTGGAAGTTGGGGAAAAATTTTCCAGGGAATAATGGGGAGCTTTTGCCTTAATTTTTGAATTGATTTTGGAGTCGTTACAACTGGAATGGCGCAAAAGTTGTTGCTTATTCCCCTTTTGCAAATCCAAGAAGCAATTCTGTGGTACAGTTTAAAAAAAAAAAAAAAAAGTAGATTCTTTTAGGTTTAAATTACAATTTTTAATATGAAATTGTGGATAATTTTGTTTAATCAAAATTTGGAAAAGAAACTAATGGCAAGGTGGTGGGGATGCCCCCAAAGAAGGAAAAACCAAAATCTGATTTTTTAAAAAAGGGTATACAACATTTGTGGGGACCATGAATAAAATAAATATGAAAAGGAAAACCTATGAAATGGTGGAGGTCCCCATAAAGAAAAAAAGTTACCAGAAAATACCAACACTCCCCATTACAGGAAGAAATATGTTGTAAAACTGGCCAGTGGGAAAATTTTCAAAGACAATGAAACAGAAAAGTGGAGAAATGGTGGGTGTGGGGGGGTTGACAGCCCCCCTGCTAATGCCTGGCCCGCACCCCACAATTCGGTAAGCCGCCCCTTTTGGGAGAATGGGGATGTTTTTCAAAAAATACTAAAGAGTAAGGAAAGAAAATTATGCCTTTTTTTGCCCCCCTTTTTTTTTTATTTGGACCATCAATTTTTTTCCCCCCCAAAAAATGTGAACCCTTTTCCCAAAAGGTAATAAAAAAAATTTGGGGGATTTTTTGTCCCCCCCCCCCCCTATTCCCGAGCCATTTTGGGGGGGAAAAATTTACGCCAGGGGCCCCCTTTAAAATCCCCTTTTAAAAAGCTTTTCCCCTTTTAAAAGGGGGGCTTGGGAAAAGAAGGGTTTTCCCGAAAAGGAACAGGTAGTGGGGGTGGGGCCCCCCCCCCTGCCACAGAAAATGGTTTTTTTTTTTTTTTTTTTTTTTTTAAAAGGAAAAAAAAATTTTCTGTTTTTTTGTATTTTTTATTAGTTTTTTTTTTAGTAAAAGGCAATAATTTTTTTTCCCCCCCCATTTTTTAAAAATGTAATTTTTAGAGATTTATTCCACCTTTTTTCCCCTCAATACCAAGACCAAAAACATCCTTCAGGAAAATATTTTTCTACCCGTTTTAAAAACAGCATGTATATAAGCAGGTTGAGAATATGCCAGTCCAAGGAGTGCGGACAGGTCTCTACAATCTCAAAATTCGTGGACACTGTGATCTGCCTTGTCCATGTAACATTGCTGAATAGTCCACCACATGTGGACAGAACAGTGCATTTAAAAGGAGAGTTTAATCCCTATCATTGGTAGGGGGGTCCGGGAATAAATATCATTGGAAATCGAGAATAAAAATTTTGCCAAATGAGGGGAGACTAAAATATTCATCAACTGAAGAAAAAAAAGTGTAAAAAAAGTTGAGAAGAATAGAATTAAAGACTTATCGGAGGGATTGAACATTCGTGACACAGACTCCCTATCTGCAACATTTTGACATTTACTAATCAGAGTAATATGAAAAAGTAATGATGAATGTACAAATGACGTGCTAACAATACTGCAATAACTAATTTGTACACTGACGGGATCCAGGATTTTCAAGAAGGGGGGAAATGGGTGGAAAGAGGACAGGGAGCTATAAAGTCATAAGAAATAAGGTTTAAGCAGATTAGGAGGTAGCAATTTTTTTTTTTTTTCTAAAACAAGCAATTCAGTGGCATTTATGGTAAGGAAACGGGTTACACATACATACAGTACTATTTGTGAAAAGTTACAGGAAATTATCTGCACCTATCATGTGAGCAATATTTGTTACAATGATAGCAAAACCCTATTACACTTGTAAACCCATATCATCACATATATCTGTATGCAGTGTATTACTGAGTGTGCCAGTTATTAGTACATCGGACGGCAGCCCCCAACAATAGCTCCGCCTTGAAATTGGGTTCCTTTATTACTAATTAAAGATATCATATGAAAGATGGGGGATCATAATAATGATTTATTTGTTTTTTATAATATGGTGAAGTATAACCAATCACAACATGCTTGCTACTGCTATATTTTCAGATAACCATATGTTATTTTGTGGGTAGTGGAAAAAGTAAAACAGAATACCTAACTTCGGTCAAACACTAATTGTATACTCCTCACTCAAAGCAACCTTCAATGCATGCAAATAAATCCTAAAACGTTTATTATCTAAATGACAAAGTAAACAACTCCACTTTAATAGACGATAAAACTTTTTTTTTCTTAATACTAACATTGGTTTCTAAGACAAACAATGACTGCTATGGACTGGGTGTGTCAAAACACAGTATGTACTTCTGTAAGTATGGTAAAGACTTCATACTCCTGTCCTGCTGAAGGCATTATATCTATGCTCTCTGTTCTAGAGTTCAAACATAATTTGGATAACGATCTTTTTCTATACACAAAGACAGCAACTTTGCAAGATTTAATCACTCTCTTTCATCATTCCCCAAAATAATGAAGCATTACTCTTTAAAAAACGGCGTAATGCACTAAGCCTTACGAAAGTATTCTCTTATTTGGGATAAAAATATTCTTACAATATGAAACCTCTGTTCAAGAGCAATAGAAGCTTACACTCAGCTCTGTCTAAAAGCCATAATTCCAATCTTGTTGACAAGTCATGGCAACCACAATATTCAAAGTCAATGATTAGTTATTTTTTAGGCAACAAGAGAGTCATTGTCCGCATATTCAGCGTTCTAAAAATATAAGAAAAGGTATAAACCTTAAAACGTGCGCAAAAAATACCGGACGGAGGGTTTTTAAATTGACCTTCGGCTCTGTGGCTTCGTCTAAAAAAAAAATCTTTTCGAACAAATTTATTTATCTTTTCTTTTTAACATGCAGACGCTCGTGGCCAAATTATAACATCTTTTTCACAGACGGAACAAACCTGCGCCTCCAAACCACACACAATCAAGGAGACTCCTAACCTAAAGGTCCCGGGGAGCTCTGGCCTGCCTTACTTGGTGATGTGTGGTGAGGTGCGCGGCAAGAACTGGCCTCGCCGTCGGATAGGTGGTAGTGACATGAGGACACAGTTAACAGCAGGGGGTACAGCAGCCGACTGAGGGGAAGAAGAGCATTTTTTGCCAGCAAAAAAAGCCCATTTAGGGGGGTAAAGCAGGTGGAGCATGCCTTTGACACGAGGAGAGCAAATATCTTTTCTTTTGTCTTTTTAAAGGGGCGAGGGAGGAGAGTTTTATAACGCGAAATCAAAGAATAAGTCCAATAGTTGAGGCGCAAAAATGCGGCGGGTCTTCGGAAGAACTTTAAAGTAGAAAAAAAAAAAAGCGGGACGAGGCTGTTTGTGCGTGTGTGGGAGGGAGGAAAACGCGATCAATAGAAAAAAGGCAAATTACAAAAAGAAACGTGGGCAGGAAAAGAAAACACGAAAAGACAAAAAAAAAAATCCATTTAAACGCCTGCGACATTAGCCTACATGGTGATGGGTCGACAGATGGGAGGCTATGACACTGACCCAACAGGACCGGATACTGGATAGTGAGGAACAAAAAAAAAAAACAAAAAAAAAACCCCAGAGTCATGAGCAGATACGCGAATCGGCTGACAGTACGAGACAACAGACGCTAGTGTGGTGCCTTCGGTGATGAAACAGGGTTGCAGGCGGGTTTTAATGGAAATGTGGGAGCCAACGAGGGTGAAAAACACGTGAGTTCACTGCAACAGGGAGACCAAGGGCGTAGGTGAGAGGGGGACACATAGTGGCGGGGTCGTACAACCGCTTTATAAAGCACTTGAATTACCGGTTCCAATACAGACGTGTAGGGCTCTTAGGCAATACCACAGAGGTTTTCCTATCATTTTCTTAATTATCAGTCCGGACGATAAGGAAATTTCGTTAACTTACCTTTTTTAGTGTATTCTTAAAAAGTCTTGAAGATCCGACTTAACTTCTCAAGGAGGAACTACGTATAAATACCTTATAAAAGTTTTTTGATGAAAAGTGCACTGTCCAAAACTCAAGAAACAATATCGTTTATAGATCATAAATATAACATTTTCTATTACATGGGCGACTTGATTTTATGGTGCCTTTTTATTATCGTAGTTTGGAACAATAGCGAAACCTGAAAAATTCGGACCCACCTGTTATCATGCTCACAGCAAAACAAAGAGGGAGATGAAGAGGGAGGAGGAGAGTTGGAGAGAGCGAGAAGAGGAGAGAGAGAGAGGGAGCGTTCGATGAGGAGAAGATGTAACAGACCGAGAGAGATGGGGATGGAGACGTACGGGACGGAGAGGAGAGAGAAGAGACAAGGAGGGAAGAGAGAGCGGGAGGCCGCGGGGATAGATGAGGAGAATTGAGGAGGAGGAGACAAGAAGAGGAGATGGGGAGAGAGGGGGGTGGGGAGAGGAAAGGCGAGAGAGGGAGAGAAGAATGGAGAGGATGGGGGCGGGAGACGAGGAGAGAAGAGGTGAGAGGAAGGACGAAGGAAGAGGGGAAGGAGGATGAGGAGGGAGAGACGGAGAGAGAGCAGGGAAAGGAGAGAGGTGAGGCGGGAGAAGGGGGGTGGGAGAGGGAGATGAGAGATGACGGACGCAGAGAGAGAGAGAAGGTGGATGTGAGGAGAGAGATGATGAGGTGACTTATGAAATGGAGAGAGGGAGAGAGGTCGAGAGAGAGGATGAGGCTCTTCGATGAGGAGGAGAGTGAGAGAGGGGGTGAGGAGAGAGGGACGAGTGGAGAGAGAGAGAGGCGGAGTGAGCGGAGAAGAACGTGACTGGGATGAGGCTATGGGAAGAGGTGAGACGGCGAGAGAGAGCAGAGAAGTGAGAGGAGTGAGAGAGACGAGTGAGATTTAATGAAGATGAGAGAGTAGAGTAGGATGAAGAGAGAGAGAGGAGGGAATGCTATGAGAGATGAATTAGGAGAGAGATGAGCGAAGAGACGGCGGAGAGAGAGACGGAGAGACAGAAGAGGGAGAAGGATGACGAGGAGAAAGCGATCGAAGGGTGAGAGATGAGAGTGCCGAGAGAGAGGGACGGGAGAGAGCCCGAGAGAGTGACTGAGGGAGTAGGAGGGAAGAGAGAAGGGAGAAGGGAGAGGGAGGGAGTAGGAGGAGGATGCGAGTTTTTATTTTGGGAGAGAAGAGAGAGGAGAAGCCCCCAAGGAGGTTGAGAAGGGAGAGAGAGAGAGGAAGAGCAGGGGATGAGGTTGGAGGAGCGAGATGGACAGAGAGAGCGACGAGAGGGAGGAGGGAGAGGAGGGGAGGAGGAGAATTGAGAGAGAGAGAGGAGAGAGAGTGGATGAGAGAGGTGGAGCAGATAGAGATGAGGATGAGGTGAAACGGAGGAGAGGGAGCGAGAAGGAGAGGAGGAGAGAGAGAGAGATAACACGAGGCGAGACTCGAGAGGAGAGGAGAAGAAGAGAGAGAGAGACGAGACGAGAGAGAGAGAGAGAGAGAGACAGACAGACAGAGGAGAGAGAGAGGAATAAGAAATAAAAAGAAAACAACTAAAAATGGAGACGCCATTACATATTTTTTTACAAACCAGAACCCAAAATGAAGGGACGTATTGATACCGTGTCTTAAAAAATGTTTTGTACCATATCACCTTTTACGTCACAGTACTAAAAAAAGCTGAGTATATTGAGCATTTTTTTCCGTCACAGACGAAAGGCACCATCCATTCTCGCGCGGAGAAAAGATGCCTGCGACGAGACAAAAGAAGACCTCCTTATTACCCTTCCGTCGCCTCAAAGTCGGGAAAAAGGAGAGAGAACGGGAAACCTTTACCTGCTGGTGGTTATTTAATTCGGTGCGCGAAACTGTCCCAGGCCAGAGGGAAGGAGAAGGATCCATAGATTATGATGACGAAACAGGGGGTACAACAGGACGGCTGGAGAGGGAGACGGACCCGGGGTGACTCTTCGGGGCGTTTCGGAGAGGGGGGGGAAGGAGGCGAGAGGAGAAGTGAGAGAGAAAATGAGAGCTAAGGTGAGAAGAGAAGTGCAAGAGAAGTGGCGAGCGATGAGGAGAAGAGGCGGGGGAGGGTGGTGAGGAAGAGGTGAGTGAGGTGGTGAGAGGAGTAAAGCGAATAGGAGAAAAGGATAGAGGAGAAGAGGCGAGAGAAGTGAGCGAGAAATGAGAGATATGGCAAGACGAATGGTGAGATAGGAAAGAGGTTGAGAGAAGAAGAGGGCGAGGAGAAAACGTGAGAGAAGTTGAGAAGAGACCAAAATCGCTGAGGAACGTGTGATGAAAAAAATCATGAAAGAGATGATAAAAAGAAGTAAGAGGAAATTGGATAAAACAAACGTGACGTGAGCAGAAGAGAAGAGAGAGAAAGACAAAAGGAAAAAAGTAAAACGAAGAGAAAGAAAATGAGGGGAAGAAAAACAGGACGATGAAGAATGATAACAGAAATATG
>NW_023641825.1:5000-7500 GCF_015228065.2 Penaeus monodon
AAGCAAAACCTCATAATATTAGTATTATACAATGCTACCCCACCAAACCAATATTGCAAGTAATAAAGAAAGGGAAAAATTTTATAACTTTCTCCAAGATACTTTAGACACAACCCCTAACAGAGATGTAAAAATAATCATGGGGACCCAACGCCAAAGTGGGAAAAAAATTATCTAAAAAAGGGGACACCTGGGGAAAATTCGGCCTTGGAGATATAAATGAAAGAAATAAAGATTTTATTGAATTCTGTAGTACAAATAATCTAGTTATACCCATACATTGTTTCCAACACCACCCAAGACACTTGTCCCACGTGGTTTTCACCAGACAAAAGAACACGAAACCCAAAATTGACTACATTTGCTAAACCCAAAAATGGAAAAGTTGCATAAAAAAATGCCAAGACAAGACCTGGTGCGACTGCAACAGTGACCTAACTACTCACTATCGACTTGAAAATAAGACACTTAAAAAGATGGAGCGTCAAAAACCACCTCTAAAGCTCGAAAACAAAACACTTGATAACAATTACAGAATTACAGTGTCAAACAAATTTGAAATACTCAATCAATGTGAAGATGATAAAACACCAAAAGAGTTGTGGAAAGAAGGAAAAGAACTCCTGCTGAGCACTGCTTCAGAAACTATCGCCAAAAAGAAAAAGACAAATTCCCCCTGGATATCTGAAAAAACACTAAGTGAAATTGAAAAAAGAAGATGCCTAAAATCAAAAGGGGATCAATAATCCAAATTTTCAAAAAAACAAAATACAAAAATTCAAAGATTATTGCGACAAGATAAGGAAAAATATTTAAATGAACATTGCCAGAGAATTGAAAACTGTTCTATCAATAGACAACTAAAGACTCTACCAAGGAGTACGAAAAATCACACGAAAATTTAAACCTACAATGGGCACTATCAAAAATGAAGATGGACTTGTTTTATGTGATGGAAAAGAAGTCAAAGATAATGGAATCAATATTGTTCCAACCTATACAAAAAAAATAAAGAACTAAAAACATTAATTAGACTCAATGACAACGAAGATGAACCACCGCCACTGCTAGACGAAGTTATAAAAGCCATAAAAAAAGTAAAGAATAACAAAGCCCCCGGGGTAGATGAAATAACAGCAGAACTAATTAAGAATGCTGGCGAAAGTGTTGAATAACTTCTACAAACTCTGTAACAAAATATGGAATGAAAGAAATGGCCAGAAGACTGGGTAAAATCAGTCTTTACTTCCTACCTAAAAAAGGTGACGCCCCTCCAATGCAACAATAATAGGACAATTGCATTAATAAGTAACAGCAGCAAAATTTTGTTGAAAATTATTGCTGAAGAATGAAGTTGAAGTTAAGAGAAGAAATTGCAGACGAACAAGCAGGTTTTTCGCCCTGGAAAAGGTACCAGAAACCAGATTCTGAATTTAAAATTGATCATAGAGAAAAACAAGAACATCAAAAAGACCTATACCTGTGTTTCATCGATTATGTGAAAGCTTTTGATACTGTTAATCACGATATCCTCTGGAATAACATGAACGATTTTGAAGTTTCCAAACACATCATCCAACTAATAAAAGCCATGTACGACCAACAACAAGCAGCTGTAAGACCACTTATGGGTTAACAGAATGGTTCGAAGTCAAACAAAGGGGTGCGACAGGGTTGCATTCTGTCTCCGCACCTCTTTGATATATATTCTGAAACAATTATGAGAGGTGCTCTAGAGAATTTTGAAGGGACTGTGGATGTTGGAGGATACAAAATATCAAATCTGAGGTACGCCGATGATGTAGTTTTGATTGCCAGCAGTATCACTGAACTACAACAACTACTAGATAAGTTAGAGAAGCAAGCGAAAAGGCTGGCTTGTTTCTTAATGCCAAGAAAACTAAGATCATGAAGATTCAAAGATAACCGGCAATGAACAATGATGAACATGTTTTCAATCCAAAGGAATGATTGTGGAAAATGTGAAAGAGTTTACTTATCTTGGAGCTGTTTTAACTAATACATATGATGATTCACCGGAGATAAAAAGAATTACCATTGCCAAAAACGCCACATATGCTCTCAATAACATCTGGAAAGACCCAAGCATTACCTTACCCACAAAGCTGAGGTTATTGAACCATTAGTTTTTCCCCAAATTTCATCATATGGTTCTGAGTGTTGGATGCTGAAATAGATAGACAAGAAAAGTCAAAAGTTTTTTAAATGTGGGGTTACGATGAGTACTGCGTATTAGCTGGACAGAGAAGAAGATGAATGATGAAGTGCTGAGAAAAATAAATTGTAAAGACCGGCTGTTTTGGGCATCTTGAACAGGAGGAAATTAAAGTTTATTGGTCATGTTGATGAGAAGTAAAAGTATTGAGAAAAAATTGCTGACAGGGATGGTGATAGGAAATAGAGGAAGAGGCAAACCGAAGACAAGACTGAGCGACAATATCAAAGATATTTGTGGGCTGTCGATGGTACAAATGGAAAG
>NW_023641826.1:0-10261 GCF_015228065.2 Penaeus monodon
TTATGAACTGAGTCCAACATCCGGAAAATTGGGAGTTGCAGATGAATAACTTCACATCCAAATCAACTTACAGAAAAGCACTGGGTAAAGCTGGAAGTTTTTGGGCGGCTTCCCCCCAAGAAAAATGTGAAAAACCGCAAAATACAAGGTTTTTAGCCTTCATTTTTTAACTGTGGGGCACCATGTTTCGGAGTAAAAAATTAGACCCAAAGACTTCACCCTTGGAAAAAGTGCAGGGGGTTTGCGCCTAAATGGGGGGGAAGGATGGAATGGTCTTTTTGGGAGCCCCCCTAACGAAAGCCCCCTTTGCCGCGGTGGGGGGGTTTGAGGCCCCAATGATTGGTGGCCCCCAGGGGGGCCCCCTACTGGAGGGGTACCAGTGGGGGATGAGAAAAAAGGGCTTCCTGGTGCCCCAAGGCCTATAGGGGGGAGGGTGTACCCCCCCGGGTTCTTCCATCTTGGACCGGGAAAACTCCCCAAACGTGTGTTTGCCGTGCGTGCATCCCTATTACCAGGAGACGGACCCCGGGGTTTAAAGCGATGCGCACGCTGCGCCTGCAGCTAGCAACACCTTTTTGGCCTTTTTCGGGTTGACGGGTGGCTTGATAAAGGGCCCGATCAAGTCAATCAGCTGGTCAAATATGGTAGCAGCACAATTCAGGGGAAACGCATGGGTTTTCCCGCGCTCCATGTTATGTGATAGTGGCTGCGATATTTCCTCATTCCCCCTGTGGTTTTGGGAAAGATTTTGGGACCCCCAATTAAGCTTCCCCTTTTTACTCCATGGTGGGTGGGGGGTGGGAAAAGAAAAATTTTAAAATTTTATAGTACTACAAATTTAAAAAGATCTACTCTCTCCCTACGACCTGGCAATCCCTCGCCCTTTTCTCTCGGAAAATCCCGTCGTCACTCGGAACCTTTTTTCGCTTCCAAAGGGAAAAAGGGGAATCGTAAGGGTTTCCCCCGGGGCTCCCAAACCGGTAAGAAGGGGAAAAGTCCCCTCAATCCAAAGGAATCTTCCCCGGGTAAATATAAAAGCATTTCATATAGAAAAGTACCGGGTAGTGAAGCCTTGATGGGTTCAATCATGGTTTGACTTTTTTTGGGGTTTCATTGGAAAATGTTGAAGTTTTCAACGTGCCCTCGTATCACCCCACGCGAATGGTAGCCTGATATTTTGAGGTTTCGTCCCAGACGAGAGGACCGCCCCCCCCGTGCGATTGCAACTTCCGGGGGCTAAGTTTCATGCTCTCCTCAAAAAACCCTAAATCATTGAAAGGGGAAAATTGTTTTTTTCCCGAGACCTGACGAGGTATTCTGAGGAAAAAACTTTTTAGGGGGAACTAGAGAATTTTAATGTAGGGGCAGTAAAACGTTTTAGGAAAAGTTGGGGTTTGGAACATCGACCCCATCTTCTTCTAACTTTTACACATTAGTCCTTCCAAAATCTTTTTAGCAGGGGACCACCTCAGGTAAACCATAACCCCAACCCTATGCGTGTTTTCCACACCAAGGTTATGGGCAAGGGCCAACTCTTGCCGTTTTAAAAAAAAGGGACCCAAGATATGTGTAAGTGGGGGTACAAAAAGTCATCCGGGCCCAAATTTCTGTTACCATGCAAAGAAGTCATGAAGTTTCTTCAAGCAATGTAAAAGTAAAAAATTGAAAGGAAGATTGGTAATAGGAGCGGAAAAATTTTATTTTTTTCCAAGGAAAAACGACCCCCGTGGCTGTTTGCACAGCGGTAGGTCCTTTGTTTCGGTTTAGCCCATCCCCCTTTCCCCACCCTTGCCCCCCAAATCTTCTTACAGCACACACTCGCCATTTCCCTCAAAACCCCTCACCCCAAATTGCGACCTGCCTCTGGTGAGTTTTTCCACCAAGGGGAAGAGGAGTGGGGGGTTATGGGGGGGATCTTTCGAAAGGGTTTTTGGGAGCCATCGGAAAGGGCTCCATAGGCCTCACGGTGCAGCCCAACTGCCAAAAAAACATCCAAAGGGACATCTCTGCTAGGAAATGCTCCTGAGAAAAGGGCTCGGGCACGCCTTTCCCCAGAAAAGGGAAATCCTAAACCTGCCAAAGACTCCAGCTGCAAAAAAATCCCGGGGCCTCCCTCAAAAGAATGCCCCTGAAAAAAAGGCTCAGGCCCGTCCTTTCCTGGCAAAAAAACCCTTTTAAACCTGTCCAGGGAAACCCTGTGGAAACTAGTTAAAAAACAACCTTAAAAAGGACCCAGGTCCTGGAAAGGGCACCTAAGTTGAGGCAAACATGACCAGGTTGAAAAAACCCTTATGAAGAAATTCTAAAGAAGGGATCCCCACCAATGGAAACGGGAGGGAATTCAGCAAATTTGGAAAAACTGAAATTTGATTTTCATGGAACATTGTGTTTTTCCTACAAAGAATGGCCAGGGAAAATGCCCATTTCCTGGACCCCATTCCCCAAATATAATTTTAAATGGCCTTGGGGGATTCTTGGGCGATTTCCCTTCCAGGCCATCCCCTGAAACAACCTGAGGTGGGCCTGTAAATAGGCTTCCCGGGGCCCTTACACTTTCATCCACTCCCTTCTCCAATAATCGCCCCAAAAAGTTGAAACACTGGGCTTTGACACCATTTCTATTTGGGAGATTTTAAAAGGGTCGGATCCCCTCGGGGAGACTTTTTTAACCCTCGATGAGGCCTTATTTTCCTTTTTAGTGCGTTTTTTAAACGTCACCCAAAAATTTCCAAATTTTCAAATGGGACACCCCAATTAGACCTATCAATAGGCACCTTTAAAGGGGAATTTTTGGGGGGGAGGGAAAATTTTTTTTGGGGGGGGGGGGGGGGGGAGGAGGGGGGGGGGAAAAAGGGGGTTGGGGGGGGGGGGGGGGGGGTGAAGGTGGGGGGGAAAGGGGGGAAAAGCTGCTTAAGGCAGTTAAACGCCCCCGCGCATTGAATTTTGATCATTACAAAAAACCCGACCCAAAGGGCCCCGGGCGAGTGCTAAAGGGGGCAGACGGACGTCTGGAGACGTATGTCTCCTCGTTAATCTGGGACCCCCTTAACGGGGGATGGGACAAGGTCGTAAATTGCTGGAAAAGCAATCCATTCACAACCTGCTTAAAAGATAGATTCAAAATCTCACAGACAAAAAGATATTGCTAATGAGCTAGCAAAATCCAGGGGAGATCTCCTCTGGACTTTTACACGCTCGATTCTCCACTCTTCGTGCTGAAAGGAACAACCCCATGCTTTTCTTCAGTAGGACTGCAGGAACTTCCATAAAACTTGCCTTTTTTTGCACAGGGATGGACTCTCCGTAGACTGCCCAGGAAGTGCGATATTCCATATAAAAGATATCTCACTTCCCGGAGAGTTCCAGAAGCCCCTGTTGGATTTAAATAAATGGTTATGGGGGGGGGCACAGTGCCACCCAAAAATGGAAAAGGGCATAATCATTCCTTTTCCTAAACCTGGCAAAGATACTTCCCACACCAGGAAATTACAGCCCAAATTTCTTCAACAGCTGCATCTGCAAGCTATGGAAAAAATGGTAAACTTCGGTTGACATGGCTGCTAGAAAAAAAAAACTGTTGACCCCATATCAAATTGGTTTTAGAAAAAAGATCGACAAACAGATGCACTTGGGGAGGAAACTGCTAACAAAATTTCCTTCGCACGCGACGTCACATGTTAGCAGTCTTTTTTGACTTCAAAAGCTTTAGGATATGATTGGAAGCAGGGGCATACTCAAAGCTGTAGACTTTGGGTTTAAGGGGGCTTCCCTACCTTCAACAAAGCTTTTTCAAAACAGGAAATTTAAGTTTGGGGGGGAAAAAGTTCTCTAACCTGGAAGACCAGCAAAAGGGGTCCCAAGGGAGTGTCTTAAGTGTGTCCTTTTTCCCTTGCTATAAATGCATTGTAAAAGTTGTTACAAGTTCTGTCTCGTAATCGTATGTGGATGATTTTACACTGTACTGCCGGGGAAAAGCTTACAAGATGTGCAGGACCTGCAGGGCAATAAATCAGGTTGTAATGGGCAACATATATGGGTTCAAATTATCTCGAAGCAAGACCAGGCTATACTTTTTCCCACAAACGGGGAAAAATTCCCCCCTTTCCTCTTTTTAGGAGAAAAACCCACTGCAATTTTGTCCAAGAAGTGAAGTTTTGGGGTTAATTTTTGACTCAAGGTTTACATGGGTGCCTACATCAAACAGTTAAAAAGTGAAGGCTACAAAGGTTTGTATTTTGCGGTTCTTTCACATCTATCTTGGGGGCAGACCGCACAACCTTCTAGGGTTCCCCGACGTTTTATTGTATAAGCTTGATTTGGCTGTGAGGTGTATTTTCTGCAACTCCCATGTTCTCCGGGACATTGGATGGTTCAAATTAAGCTCTCGAATCTGTACGGGGGCTTTCGGGTTTTCACCTGTGGAATCCCGTATGCTGAGAGTGAAAACCACCTTTTTCATTACACCGGGACTGCATGAACCGATTTACTAACGAGATACAAAGGTTCCAGGATCTCCTACTCCAGAGGTTTTCAAACCCCCTTTAGGGTAGCCGATCCTATGGTAGGAGAATGAGAAATCTTGTGGAAGAGCTTAATTTGAGTCTCCCCAAGGTTCGGCTGTTGGATTCCCCCAAATTCCTCCCTTGGCTAAACAGTTGAGATAGTTTGGTCGGAATTGGGAGAGGGGAGAGATCAGAAACGAAATCAAGAGAAAATTTTTTCAGCATATTTCAAGTACCAAAGGGTCAGAGGAAAAATACAGATTTCGAAATCTGAAAATGTGTGGGGTTTGCAGTAGGATAGAAGGGAAAACGATCTACAGCTTTCTTAGCACCCCGACTTTACGCGAGTTTCATCCATTTGCAGCAGTTAAAATATAAGATCTTACAAACCCTTTTATTGTGATATATTGTGACTCTCGAGTGCCTTTAAAACAATCAAAAGCAAACTCATCACTCCAGTATAAGGGAGGTTCAAAATTTCTTGCACTGATGTCAAAAACCCTAAAAAGATAACTCTGTGTTGGGGGGGCCGCGCTGTTTATCAGTGGAAAGAGCGAGGATCAGAAGACCAAGGCACTGCCCCTCAGCCTTGTGAGCTCGTTTTCCTCCCCACACACCGACCCGAAACCCCGCTAAGGTTTTCTTGTAAAATGGGAAAGGAAAAGGAGGCTACCCCTAAAACAAAATGCGAGGATTTTAGATGACCTTGGCATTGGGGGGACTAGATCCCCCCAACAGAAAAGTGGGGAATTGTTAACAAGTAGGAATTGGGGACCAGAGACTCATGGGCCCATGAAAGGCTAAAAGTGAAGCCCCTTTTTGAAAACTGCCCGAGCCTTCGATCGCAATTAGTGGAAAAAATGGCAACCTTCTCAGCCAAAGACGATTCTTGTCCCCCCCCATATACACTGAAAAAAAGTATTGGGGGGGGATTTGACATAAGGGTCTTTTTAGTTTTCCTTGGGAGAAATAAAAATTTTCAATAAAAATTTAAATTTTGCTAAGTTTATGAAAAGATTTTATGCATTAGAGCATAAATTTTTGCTTTGTTTTTTTTCTATTTATTGTTATTTTTAAGATATTTATTGTAGATTTTAAAAGTTTTAAAATTTAAAATTTCTGGGTTAAAAAGGGATTCGCCGATATGACCTTCGCTGTTGACGCGGCAGATAATTTTAAATAATTAAAACTCTTGCTTGGGGAAAATTTGAACCCCTGATATATTGCCCACGTACAACGATTTTTGCGTTGCATGTGTTCTTGCCATCCTGTAAACTTCCTCCCGAGCTACAGTGTAAAAATCATCCACATACAGATTACATGAGACCACACTTGAAAAACCTTTTCGATTCATTTATAACATGGCAAAAAAGGGTCACCTTAAAACCCCCTTGTGGGACCCCTTCCGCTGAATTTTCCCAATTCGAGAAACGTTTCCTACCGAAACTCTAAAATTCCCGTCAGCAAAGGACTTGGGGATGAAGGGAGGTAATGCTCCTCTTAAAAAAATGTCATACAGATTCAGAGTATGCCCCGCTTCCAAGTTTTTTTTTTCATTGCCTTTTCAAGGGCAAGAAGATGCTATCTGTGATGTCGTTGTGCAAAGGGGTTCGTATAGCAGTTTCCTCCCCCCATGCATCTTGTCGATCTCAAATTTTCTGAATCCCTATTGATTAGGTCAAAAACGTTTTTTTTTTCTAGAAAACCATGTCAACCGAAGTTTTTCCCTTTTTTTTCCATCAGGTTCAGTGCAGCTGGGGGGAAAAAATTTTTTCTGTAATTTCCTGGTTGGAAGCATCTTTGCCATGTTTAGGGAAAAAATGATAATAGCTTCCTCCTGTGTAGGCACTGTGCCCCCTTATTGATTCTTTGAATAGGTCAAAAGGAATTCTGGGGGAATCTCTGGTATGAGATATCATTTGGTATGGAAAATCGTCACTTCTTGCATAAATTTAGTTTTTTTAAATTTGGGTATCCAGTTTTTTTATATTTTTCTTCATAAGGGGTTTTTTCAGCACTTGTGGCAAATATCTTACACCTTTTGCTGTCCTTTTCCATGATCCTGGGGGGGACCTTTTTAATGGGTTTTTTACCTGGGAAAATAATTTCCCCAGGTAAAAAGGTTTAGGATTGCTTTTCCTGGGGAAAAAACGGCTGAGCCCCTTTTTCATGGCATTCTGCTGTTAGAGGCCCCTGTGGAGTTTTGGCAGGGGTCTTTTTTACAGTTTCAGGTCCTTTGCGGGCAAAGGGGATGCCTGAGCCTTTTCATCAGGGGGATTCTCCTCAGCAGAGGCTCCTGTGGATGTGGTAGCAGCTGGGGCGGGCATCGTTTAGACCCCTGGAGACTTAAATGATGGGTCAAAGACCTTATTTTGGGGGGGGTCTCCCCAAAAGACCCTTCATCCTACTCCGTTTCGGTGGAACAACTTACCGAGGCAGGCAGCATTTGGGGTGATGTTAAAAGTGCAGAGTGTGTGTTGTATGAGCCTGGAGGGCAGGGTTGGGGGAAGAGTGGGCTAGAACCCAAGCAAAGGACCTACCCGGTTTGGGAAGCGCACATGGGCACTCACTTTTTCCCCTTTAAAAAATAACTTTCCCCTTGCTCCTTATTACCCAAAAACTTCTTTTTTAAATTTTTTACTTTTACATTGCTTTGAAAAGCTTTATGTCTTCTTTTTGTGGTAACGCATATGGACGGACATTGTCATCTCCTGATGACCATTGTACACACTTTACACATACTCTTTTGCCCATTTTCTTTTTAAAAAGGCAAAATTTGGGTCCCTGCCCAAACCCCGCTGGAACACCCCATCGGTTGGGCACTATGGGTTTATTGGTGGTACCCTGCTAACTTAAAACCCATTCTGGAAGGGCTAAGTGTAAAAATTAGAAGAAGAGCTGGTGTCCCAATGTTCCAAACCATCAAAATTTTTTCTTTTAAAAAGTTTTTCTGCCACTACATTAAAAACTCTGTTCCCCCGTTTTTTCTTCAGAATATCTCTTCAGGTTCAAAAAAAATTTACACTGATTGAGGTTTTGTGAGGAGATCTGAAAAATTGGCCCCAGAAAATGTCACATATCGCAGAAAACAGTTACTCTCGTCTGGTGATGAAACCTCAATACAGGCTACCATCTCGCTGTGGGTGATCGAGGATCACGTGACTACTTCAAAAATTTTCGATGTACTTTTAAAAATATCAAGATCCATGATTGTACACCATCAAAGGTCTTCACTATAGGTACTTACTATAGAATGCTTTTATATTTACCAGGGAAGATTTCTTTTTTGGATTTAGGAGGGCTTTTTTCCCCTCTTCCCCGGTTTTGGAGCCCGGAAACCATTACGTTCCCATTCTTCCTTTTTGGGAAATGGAAAGGTTCCAAAATGACAAATGTGATGTCCAGAGGGGAAGGTCGGGGATTGTGTAGGTCTTCAAAGGGGAGAGCTAATCTTTTGTAAGTTTGTAGTACTCATACAATTGGAATTCTTCATTCTCACCCCCACCCACCCCCATGGGCCAACGAGGGGAAACTATGTTGGGGGTCAAAATCTCCCAACATGAAGGTGTAATGAGGGAAAAATGCGCAGCCCCTATAACAGTACTGATGGGGAGTTGCGGCCTATGCCTACTAACTAATAGGCTGCTTGACCCTACCATATTTGACCCCCGATTGACTTGACTGCGCCTTGTCAACCACCTGTCAACCCGAATAAAAGGCCCAAAAAAAATGTGTTGCTACCAGGGGATTGTGCAGCATGTCAACCTCCAGGGCTTCTTTTTCCGGGATCCCCACATGGCAAACCACGTGGGGGAGTTCTCCCTGGTCCAAGATGGAATGAACCAGGGGTGTGTTGCACCATCCCCTCTCTTAGGCCTTGGTGCACCAGGAAGCCATTTTGTCTCATACCTCACTGGTACCCCTCCAGTATGGGTAGCTCTCTCGTCTTGGCTCACCAATCATTGGGACCTCAAGCCCCCCCACCGCAGCAAGGTGGCTTCTATTAGGGGGGAGAAACAGTGGGAGTTGCAGATGAATAAGCCCACATCCATAATAAAGCTTACTACGAATAAGTGCTCGTAAAGCCACGAAGCGTGCAGCCCTGCACCCCAAGATGTATTGAAAGAACCGCAAAAACTAAGCACTTCTGTAGGCTTCACTTTTAACTGTTTGATGTGAGGCACCCATGTAAGCCTTGAGTCAAAAATTAGACCCAAGTACTTCACCTCTTGGACAAATTGCAAGGGGTTTTGCTCCTAAATGGAGGGAGGATGGAATTTTCCTCGTTTGTGGAAATGTATAGCCATGAAAATAGAAAATTTATTGCAGTCTGCATGTGTCCTTGCACATCCTGTAAGCTTCCTCCTGAGCTGTACAGTGAAAAGGGTCATCCACATACAGATACATGGACAGCCTGGGAAACAACCTTTACAATGCCCATTTATAGCAATGAAAAACACTTAAGGCACTCCCTTTATGACCCCTTCCAACTGATATTCAAGGTGGGGAGAAACTGTTCCCACCTGAACTCTAAACTTCCTGTTAGTAAGGGAAAGCTTTGTATGAAGGTGGGTTTAATACCCCTCTTAAACCAATGTCATACAGCTTCGTGAGTATGCCATGCTTCCAAGTAGTATCGTAAACCTTTTAAAGGTTAAAGAAGTTGCTATCATTGACATCACTGTGCAAAGGAATTCTGTATAGCAGTTTCCATCTCACAAGCGCATCTGGGGTCGATCTAAATTTTTTAAAGCCAAATTAATATGAGGTCAATCTTTTCCTTTTCTAGCAGCCACGTCAACCTGAAATTTACCATTTTCTTCATCAGCTTGCAGATGCAGCTGGGGGAGAGAAAATGACATATGGATGGCACTGTACCCTCCCTATAGATCTTATTGAATAGGTCCAATAGGAACTTCTGGAGCTCTCTGGTAAGTGAGATATCATTTGGTAGGAATATTGTCACTTCCTAGGCAGTCTTATGGCAAAGCTGCAAAGCGAGTCTATCTCTTTGCGCAAAAATGGCAAGTTGTTTTTGAAGTTCTGCTACAGCTCTACCCACCCACCCACCATCGGTCCAACAAGGGGAAGCTATAGTTGGGCCCCAAAATCTCCCAACAGCCAAACGAGTAGTGAGGAAAATATACGCAGCCACTATTACATTACTGTGGCAGTCACGGGGCCTATGCGCTACCAGCTGAACAGTGCCAGCTTGACCGTAGCCATTTGACCAGCCGATTGATTGACTGGGCCTTTATCTAGTCATCCATCTAACCAGATAAAGGCCAAAGAGGTGTGTTGCCCAGCTGCGGGGTGCAGCATGCCCGCATTGCTCAACCTCCAGGACTCCTATCTCCTAGTAATATGGGACACCAAGCACGCCAAACACACGTGGCAGAGTTCTACTGGTCCAGATGGCATGAACCTGGGGGAAGTGCACCATCCCCTCTCATAGGTCTTGATGCCCAGAAACCATTTTTTCTCATCCCCCACTGGTGACCCCTGCAGTATGGGTATCCTTGGTCCAGCTCACCAGATCATTGGAACCTCAAGCCCCCGTCTTACATAAAACTCACAGGGGAAAATCTAAAATTTGCTGTTTTTTCTTGATGGTCGACTAATTGATTCCCGTCCCTTTGGTAAATGGAAAAAGAAAAAGAGAGGGGTACTAAAATTTCCGTCATGTATGAAGATGCTCCTCCTGACTGTCACAAACTGATTTATGTGCTCTTTCATCTCTCCATCTCAACGTACTCTCA
>NW_023641827.1:0-2500 GCF_015228065.2 Penaeus monodon
CCCCAAAGGGGGATGGAAGATTGATGCGGGAATTAGCCTAAGAGAACAGATGAGGGCACGTGGACAAAAAACAGAAAAAAGTAGAAGTATATTTGTGAGCATAAAAAAGAGAAAATGTAAATGGGCAGGTATATAATCGGAGACAGGACAACAGATGGACGATGGGTTTATGAAATATAAAGAGACCAAGGGCCAGACCAGGGCAAGTGGAGTGACGAAGTAACGAAATGTGGGGGGCCAAAGACGGGAAACAAAAAACAAAAACAGAAAGTTGGAAAATATTGGGAAAGAGGCCTACGTCCTGCAGGGGGATGACTCAGACTAAAATGAATGATATGGTATATATATATCATACATCATACACACTCACACACACATACACATACACACACATATATGTAGGATATATAAATTATATATATATATATATATATATATATATATATATAATTTATTATATATTTATATATATATATATATACATACAACACATTATATATATATATATATTATATATATATATATATAATAATAATATATTATATATATATATATGTATGAATGTGTGTGGTGTGTGTGTGTGGAGTATGTATGTATGTAACTAATAATTATATGTGTGTTATATAATATATATATATATAATTATTATTATAAAATAATATATATTACATATATACATAAAATAATAACATACACAACACACACACACACACACACACACACACACACACACAAACAAATATATATATATATATATATATTATATATAAATATATATAATATATATATATATATATTTATTAATAAAATATATATATATTATATTTTATAATTTTATATATATAATATATGTGTATATAATATAATATATATATTTAAAAATATATATAATATATATACATAAAATTATATTATGCGTGGTTGTGTGTGGGGGGGGGTGTGTGTGTGTGTGGGTGTGCAAATATCTAATTTTTTTTGTTTTATGGACTCCCCCCCCCTCCCTCCCCTTCCCCTTTGTACTTACGTTCCCGTACCCATTTCTTTTAAACACCCTTTTCTTTTTGTTTGGGTGTTTTTTCTTTTTTTTTTTCTCTCGAAAAAAGCCAACCACCCAAAAAAAAAACAGAAGAGAAAAAAAACTTTACCCTTTCCTCGGCTCCCGCCTCCCCGCCCCCTTTTTCCCCCCCGCTGTGTTCTTTGCCCCCCCGGCCCAAAACCTAACAGCCTAGCGTTGCGGTAAGTCTGGCAGGGGATATTTTTGCGCAATATTTTTAGGCATTTGGTGGCCCTGAGGCTGCAATGTTGCAGTCGGGGTCGGGGGGTTTTTCAACCCCTTTCCCGGACGGGTGCCTCGGGGCCCCCATGTACCAGATTATTTAACTCTCTTCCCCCCTTTTGTTCTACTTGTTTTAACAAAAAATATACACATACAATACATACATACATATATGTGTGTGTGTTGTGGTGTGTTGTGTGTGTGTGGTGTTGTGGGGTGTTGGGGGGTGTGTGTGTGTGTGTGGGTGTGTGTGTGTTATGTGTGTGTGTGATATATTTAAAAAAATATATATAAAATATAATTAAAATATATATATAAAAATTAATAATAATATATAAATATTTTATATATATATATATAATATATATATATATATAAAATTTATGTTTAATATACATATAAAAATATAATTTTTATATATAATATAAAAATATATTATAATATTATATTTTTATATAATATATATTTTAATACCACATTTTCACGACACACACAAACACACGCACCCAAACACACACACACACACACACACCCCCAAAACACACCAAAACACACACACCCCCACACACACAACCCCCCCACAAATTATATAAAATTTATATATAAAATATATATATATATATATATATTTTATATATTATTATTATATAATATATACATGTATATGTATATTATTAAATCTTTTTTAAATGTATATATACATATCAGGCCGCGGTGGGCCCAGGGTTAGAGCATCGGAACAAAACTGACGACGGCAATCTGAGTTAGGGGTTCGAGCACCGGGCCGCGCGTTGTTCCCTAAAGGGAAGGATTTATCTCGATTTCCTACCAACCAATGGGGTCCAAGCCAGCCCAAGTCAGTGCTGGGCCCAAGCCCGGATAAAATAGAGAGAATGATTACCTAAAAGGTAACACCGGCACTCCCCGTGGAAAGGGACAGGGGACCCTACCACGTACTCACTCCAAGAGCATCACAACATAAAAACTACAATTAAGTATCATGCTGTGACCACGGCGGCTCAAACATGAACCTACCATTATTAAAAAATATACAACACACACACACACACACACACACACACACACACACACACACACCCCACACAAACACACACATACAAAACAAATACACAAACACAAACACACACACACAAATACACACACACACACACACCACACACACACACACACACAAATACACACACACAACACAACACACACATT
>NW_023641827.1:5000-10260 GCF_015228065.2 Penaeus monodon
TTGTCTGTTTCCTGACCCACGTGCCTCATCGTTTCTTAGGCTAATTCCCAGATCATTTTCCACCCTTTTGGGGCATTTATTAGTTTCCTTCCAGTTAGGTTGTAGTCCATATGTCATAATTTTAGGAAAAATTGGGTTTTTAAAGATTTTCTTTTTAAACATAATGGCAAAAAGTCTTTTATGCTACTGTGTCTGCCAAAGGCGCTCCAGCCTAACTGATGCTCGTTTAATTTTCCTCTTCGCTAGATGTGTTTGTCCTTGTTTTTTTTTGCTTTAAATGAATCTACGTTGAAATGATCTTAGTCTTTTCTTGTTCATCCGAAGCCAGTTTTCATACTTTCCTTTTCAGATATTTATTAGTTGCTGCATTTCATTGCAGTTTCACAAAAGAGAAAAATATCTTTTGCTTTTGTTTAGATTTTTCCCCCTATCTTGATACCCTTCCTTCCACCAACTTTTTAAAATTTTTCCCCAAGGACAAGCTGAAACTTTTTTGGGGAATGGTATCGCCCTGTCTAACCCCTTTTTAAGGTATTTTGTCGGTTTCGTGTGGGCTTGATGGTTGCTGTCCCACTTTGATATATCTTCCAGTATTTTACAATATCCCCTTACCCCTGTTTTCGGATAGCTTCCAGTTTTGCTGGTATCTCTCAAGATATGCCTTTTCGTAACGATGAAACTAACACGGGGGTTTTTCCCTTTTTTGGGTTTTTTTTTTCCCTTATTTGAGTAAGCGTGCGGATTGGTCTGTTTAAGAATCCAATGTGAAAGCCTGCTTGTTCTCTAGGCGGTTAGAATACGACTGTCAGAGATGCGAGTTGTAATGTTTTTTTGTAATAGTTTTGTAATAGTAAAGAAGGCTTTTTGGTCGGTATTTTTTTTAGATCCTTTTGTCTCCTTTTTTTGATCAAAATAATTTTTGCTTTTTTTCCAGTTTTTGGGTTTCCCGTTGATAAAGTTTTTGTTAAAAAGATTGGCTATTTTTCACTGTTGCAATTTCCCTGCATCTATTAAAAGGTCTATACAAATTTCCATCCCCCCCGGTTTTCTCTTCATCCCTTTAAGCGCTTTTTTTTTTTCGTTGTGATTGGGTACGCTTATTCCCGCTTTTTTACCATGGCTGTTCATTTGATTGTATAGATCCCTAAAAAAAAAGTCCTCATACTTTATGATTTCATTCTTATTGTATGTTATTCCCCATCTGGTTTCTTTGTTGCATACAATGATTTTTCTTTTTTTTTTTCCGGGTCTCCTTTTAACTTTTTCATGCTAGTACCTAAATCACTGTTTCATTTTTACTGAGAACTGAATTTCTTAATCTTCCCCTTCTTTTTTTTTAAGTCGTTATTTCGGCTAATTCTTTTTTGTCCCTGATTGACGAAAATTTTTCATGCCCCTACTTTTTTTTGCAAAAAGCATTTTACTTTTACCGAGACTTGCTGGGCTTTGTTTACGTTCTTACCACCTACTTCTAGTGCGCTTCCTTTTTTATGTCTTTAAACTGTTTTTGTTTTAGCAATGTTGAGATTTCGTCGCTGAAAAGAATATCTGTTTTGGGATTTAAAGGTTAAACATCCAAAAATCCATTCTTTTCTTTTGGGTTTTAAAAGTTGGGAAAATTTGGCTGCGGTTTTCGTATGGTTTACCCCTTTTCCCCTTTCGGGTTTTGTTTTTTTATTTGGCCTCTGCCCCATTCTATGGTCATCCCAAATATTATTTAATTAAAACTTCATATTTTTTTTTTATATCGTGCCATTTGAAATTATGAAGTAATTTTTGTTTTGATGTCAGATAGCGACTTCCAGCCCCCTTCCTATTCCCAGTTTTCCCTGATTCCCTATTGCGGTTTTTCCTAGTCTTTTTACTATTTTTGGGAATAAAATCTCCCTTATTTTTGGAAATGTTTTTTTTTCTCTCTCGCTGGCTAAATGAACATCTTCTAGAAGCTCTTTTTCTTCATCACTTTTGGGTGCAGGTTGGGCATAGACTGAACAATCTTTAAGTTTTACCATTGTTTAGTTTTTCTGTTCTGAAACCCCCTCTTTTGCTTATACTATGAATTCCACGAATTTTTCTAAACATTTGGAAAAAGAAACCAATCCCTGGGGTTTACCTCCCAATAGAGCAAGTCCTCATTAGTATATTTGCCTTTTTTCCCAGTCTTTAACCTACAGAACCTAAATATTTATTTGATGAAAGAGGTTTCCCCAAGTAACTAGCAAGTCGGATTTTAGTTTTCTTGTCCTTATACAATGGGTTTTCGCCCACGTAACCCGGGGGTCCTTTGCCCCAGGGGAAAGAGGGCCGGTGCTTGTTTTTGGAGTCAGTTTTTTTTTATTTAAGGTAGGGAAACAGAGTTTCCCCCCCCTACTGGCTTAGGTGTATCTTGTGGAAGGGGGGGAGTTTAGGGGGATGCCCCTGATAAGCCCTCAAACAGGTTGGCAGTGTCTAGTGTTACTTATGTGTCGCACGGCCTGCTCCTACGCCAGGGTATACTCCCGTGAGATGGGCTTAACAAAACAGAAGTGGTATATGGTGATTATATTTTTACATGATTAATTATGTGCATATAGCCTAGTGCAGACACAGTGTTTACCTGCAAAAAGCCTCAAGTACCCGTAATGTTCAATTTTTTTGCACATGCACACGCAAGCAACACCTTTTCATACCTCCTTTCATGGATATGCATACACACTCTTGCATTATACGCAATTAATACAAGCACTCGTTACCCTGTTAGACGCTGCCACATCACATGAATACATATATATGGGGTTTTATACTCACCCCTGTATGCGAAAAAACCCGGGGGGGGGGGGGGGGGGGGGGGGGGGGGGGGGGGGGGGGGGGGGCGGGTCCAAAAAAAACCTGGGTTTTTTTGATGCACTTCTTCATACTGGGGGGTTTTTGTTTTTCCTTACAAATACTAGGGGAAAAACTGTGGTTTTCCGCGAAATTTGGTTACCCAACGACCGGGGAAGGCTTGTTATTTTTTAAGATTTTTAATTGGTATTTTTTTGTTGGGGGGATTTATTTTTTTTTCGTTTAATTTTATCTATCGTGGCACTTCGAGAGCATTAGGACATGACTTATTTTGCATTTGTAATGAGGTCTAGCATTCCTAGATGGGACTTTCTGGCATCTTATTTGTTTAAAACGACCACGTTGCAGGGCTAATATTGAATTTTACAGGCTTTTGGGGACAAAGGGTAATTTTTTTCTATTTGGGTGGATTATAAGCTCTTTGCATTCACGAATCTTTTTTTATGAGCACTATCACAGATCACTTTTCCCCTCGTAATTTTTAGCACTTATATAATGATTAAACCCCGACACCTCTCTTATAATTGCCCCTATAATATATATATATATATAATTATATATATATATTAATATTAATATTATATATAGTATATATATATAATATATATATATATTATATAATATTATAATTACAAAACACACACACACACAACACACACACAACAAACACAACACAACACACACCCCACACAACACACACACACACAAATATATATATATATATATATATATATAATTATATATATAATATATATATTATATATGTATATATATATAGTATATATGCATACTGATAATAATAAAAATTTTATATTGTACAAAGTATGTATATTCATATTATATATATATATAAAAACATATATAATATAATATATATATTATATATAATATATATATATATAATATATATAAAGTATGTATGTGGTGTGTGTGTGTGTGTTGTGGTGTGGTGTGTGTGTGTGGTTATGTTGTGTGGTGTATTTTTTTTTTTTTTTTTAAGATGGCTGTGCCACTCCCCATTCTATCGCTGGCTTTGCCTGTGATCTGGTACAAAATTTCTTTTATTCACCAAAAGCTAAAACATAGATTTTCATTCCGTTTCTACTATAATTTTCCCCTTTTGAAAAAACAACAAAGGGAAAAACAAGAAAAAAACCGGATTTTTATGATTTTTTTTCCCCGTCGCTTTATTATATTTTTTCAAAATGAATCCCGCACCTGTTCACTCTAAATACAAAATAATATAAATCAAAATGATGTCGCTGTTATAGCCCTTTTGTTTGAAAATCATACACTCGAGTCGTCAATGCTTTTTAGAATTTTTGTACCATATATGTGAAATGTACTGTAAATATGTGTAAATAATATGTATTTCGGTTAGAGAGTGATAATATAAAACTTAAAGAACAGGGATCCTAGTTGAAGTTCTTTCAAGTTGGATTTATATTTTTGTAACAATACCACTGCAATAATACTGTCAAGAAAATTATAAAAGGGATATAAAAATATTAGAAAATATTAGACATAGTTTTTAAATTATATATGGTTTCCCTTATTATTGTTATCAATACCATTACTTTATCAAGATATGATAAAAACAAGTTATCAAGCTCTGTCGCCTTAATACAAAGCTTCTAACGATGCCTCGACAAATATCTATCTAGGTGGATGCGTGCGCGCGCGCGCGCGCGCGAGAGAGAGAGAGAGAGAGAGAGAGAGAGGAGAGATAGACAGACAGACAGACAGACAGACAAACAGACAGAGAGAGACACAGAGAGAGAGAGAAGGGAGAGAGTCATAGTATTTTTTATCACTTACGATTGGAGAGGATAGGATAAGTGAGCCATGAAAAAGAGAAACCTCAGCAAAATGATTAGATAATTTGTTTTCATTAATCCGTTTTCCGTGGTCGGTGTTGCCAGTCACAGTCCCTCTATTTCCCTCTTCTTTTTCAGATGTAGTGTCCACTTTCCTTCCGCTGGCCTAGTCCTCTCCCACTGTTATTTCTCCATCTTCCAAACATTGCCGTCTATCTTTGTACACCTCCTTCCCTCCCCTCTGTACTTTCTACTTCGCTCCCTCATTTCCACTTACCCGTTCTTTCTACCCTCTCTGTCCCTCGTTCCCCTCATTCCTTGTTTGTCGACATTTTAAGAAGACGTAACAGGAGAGGGACCCGTTTCCCTCATCAAAGTAACCGCAGCCGCAGAACAACAAGAGTTCAATTCGGGAACCTGAACGTTTGTCTCGATGTCAGCGAAGACAATGAGAGACAACCTTCATTTCCGTAAAAGTCCGGTTACAATTTGACCATGAATGTATCAAATCTTGTGAAAAGATCATAATTTCTATTTTTCTTATAAGAATAAAATACAAAATTTTCTCTTTTTACTGTCCATTAGTATGCTTGGTAAAGTCATACTATTGAAAGAGAATA
>NW_023641828.1:0-10260 GCF_015228065.2 Penaeus monodon
ATTAAAAAAATGATAGCGATGACAGCAAAGTTCCCCCGAAGCTTGTGAATAAAAAGAAGTAAAAGAAGAATAGGACGAGGAGAGGAGGGAGCGCGAAAGAAAGCGAAAGTATACCCTGGGGCGATGCGAGGGCGCGGCGGGGAAAATGTCGCGGCGCGGTGTCGTCGGCGGCGGCGGCGGGGGTTAAAACCCACGCACTGGGAAATACAATTATCCGCGTCGCGCACGGGGAAAAGAAAGATAAACATTGATGGGCAATGTCGAAACCCGCGGTTTGCCTCTTCCTCCGCAAAAAACCCAGATCCGAGGGGAGGGCTGGGGCCGATAAAAGCCCTTTTTGGGTTTTAACCGATGTTTTTAAAGATAGGGGACTTCTTGTCGCCCCCTTTTTTTCTCTCAGAAAAAAGGGAAATTTTTAAAGATTATGCAAAACTTTGCCCCAATCCCTCTCAAATATGTCTTAACCCGACTCCCAAGCGATTTCTCGCGGAGAACCCAAAGCGGGGGAACATGAAATTAGCCCTACGGTTTGTCTTAAAATCCCACAGAAAAAAGATGCTTGGGAAACCCCCCCTTACAAACGCACCTAATAAAACGGGGATTTTTCAACACATGTGCAGTTAGGATAGTAGGTGTACAACAGGGAAAAAAAGCGTATTTTTTTGTCGCATCTTCGCGGAACAGGGGGCAGCAGTAACACAATTGAAAATGATGTACCGTGTTCGCTACGGATAAAATGCGAAAGGGGGTTCGTTTAACCGCGCGCAGTAAAAAACCCACGACATCATCACTCTTTTGGGGGAGACATCCCAAAAATTTTTCTTGCTAATCGTTAGAACAAGTTACCAACAAGAAGCTGATAAAAATTGAAGTACATGCTCGCAGACAGCAATTGAACCTTGCCAAATATCGCAGACTGACTAGCGGTAATAACATGTTGAACATGGGGGGGTAGAAACTGCGGTAAAAAACGAGGTCGGATACCAGCGGGGATACCACGCGCATGACATCGCTTTGTTTACACGAAATGGCCGAGGCGAGCACGGGTGCGAAAACCCACAAGAAAAAAAAAAAAACCCCACAGTATTCTGGACGTTCACCCCGCGACATCACAGGCAACACAACACGGTAAAACCCCCCCGCTATCTGTATCCCCCGGGTTTATAGCGGGGGCACATTCTCCGCCCTGAGCGAGTGAAGACTGCGTTTTTTTTAAAGCTAAGCATGCGGAAGACTGTTTATTATTTCGGGTTTTTAAAAAGGATTTGCACAGCGGATCTCTTGATGTTGACGCCGGATTTCCCCCCTCAAGAGCCTTTACGGCCGTCGATGCCCGAGGTACCTTTAAGCCTACTATTTATACCTAATTGCTCATTTTGGGTCCTGGGAAACCCGGGATCATAATCAATTGCATGAAACAATTAAGATCTGTACAGACAACTTTGGGGCCCGGGTTTGTCGAGTGAAAATTTTAACAATCGGTGAGCAAGTTTGGAGAGGTCTCAACTATTTGTTGACGCAGCTGGGATATGAACATTAACAAATTTTATTCCCCCTTGAAAAAAAGGAGGCAGTTGGAGCCATTCATATGTTTTTTTCCCACCCAAAAAATTTTGCCCCCCCGTGAAATTTTTAAAAAACCCCGGGTTTTTTTTAAAATTAAAACAGAAATCGCGTGTTAAACCGAACCTGACATTTTTTCTGGACAGGTCACCAGGAAGGCGACAAGGATGAAGATGATACAACATTGCACGAAGGTTTAATGAGACAACCCCGGAATCATCGCAAAAAGCGGTGGCAGGCAAGAAGGATGGCGAAGGGGGTAAAGGGGGAAGATGTGATGACCAATAATATTTTTGTTCCCATTATCTGTTATGTTAAGTTTTGTTGCATTTTTGCCTTTAAAATAAAACGAATTGAAATATTCCTGCTTTTAGTATCATCCCATTTTTTCTTTATAATAAAAGATGTGTAAAGAAGCCCATCTGTTTTTGGTCACCACCAGGGAACGAAACCAATACAAAATTACGAGCAATGCTTGAAAAATGTGTTTCCGCAAATACCTCACCTTTAAAAATGTTATACCCCCATTATGTTAATCCTTTTTGGATTTGGGGTTTGCCTGATTAATTTTTTGAACCCCAAAAACCCATTACAGCATCATGGCTATGATGACGTTTTGCTATTAACTTGTTTATTATGTGATAAAGATCCGCATCCTCAAACGTAACTTTTTAAAATTTTCCGACGTTAAACATGGGGTTTTTCTTTATGTATATTCGGATATTGTTGTTCCTTTGTTTTGCGGGCACAGGGTAATTTTCTTGAGTTTTTTGCTTGGGGGGGATCGAGCACGAAGGGTACCCTGTGCTCTATAAAAACTTTTAAACAAACTATACATTGGGGGTGCCATTACAGATCAGAAAGGGTATCCATTTTAAATTTTGAGGAAAGGGAAATTCTGTTACCTTATATTTCACATAAGACCTTGCTAAGCCTGCTATATATACACCGTACATTTCATTTTTGTTATTCACAACGGAACGCCGTTCCGATATATTTGATTATAAAAAAGAGAAACGGGGAACAAAACTATCGTATTTAAAAGCGCCTTTCGTCCCCCGACTGTAGATAGTTTAGAACGTTTTTGAACACAGGAAAATATTTCTTAAACCCGTTCGAGGGGGGCTTTCAATTCGGATTAAAAATACCTATGATATTATCGACAGGAGCAGGATTATTTTCCTTTCTTTGGAAAATAGGCAAGAGGTTAATTCCCTTTGTTTCTAAATGGTTAAGCCTGCGCTCCTCGATTTTGGGGCGGGTATTTTTTTACAATCTGAGAGAGGAAAGACGAGCTAAAGTCCCCTAGAAAAGGAAGAAGTGTGGGGGCTATCAAGCAGGGGATGCCAAGCGATGGGGGGAGGGAGGAAAGGGGGTGCGCAGAAAACAGTTAAGAGATTAAAAATCCACCAGTTTTCGAACATAAAAATGGTCTTTTCTCTGGGATAGTCAGTTAAATCCACATTGTTGCTGTGTGCAAAAATATTGAACGAGAAAGGTCTAGATACTATAGGAAGAAATGAATCAGTATAAGACACCACTTCATCTTCGTTGCCGGGGTAAGCGCATCTTCCCCGGTCAAAAAAGGGTGCGCCGGTCGAGTCGGGGTATGGAAACCTCTGAAGTTGCTTACCCTTTAACCCGGGATAAAAAGGGGCAATTACTGATAATTACGCCGAATTTTGGTGGCCGGGTTGGCCAAAATTTTTACGTAACCTCTCAAGATGGTTTAAAATTAAGGGAGCCCTAGAAAAGGGGGAAAAAGGGAAAACGTTGGGGAAAGACTCATGCAGAAATTTTGTAATTTGCTTGCACCCTCTCATCAAATCGTGTCTGTGTACTTTCGGGGAAAAAGGGAAACAAATGCTATTAAATTTTCCCTCCTACGGGGTTTTGTAACAGCATGTTCCCTCTCTGAAAAAAACCAGGGGAAAAATTTTATTATCCGGCCTTCTGTATACCGTAAACTTTTCAGTTATTTCGAAGGTGCTAGCCACGGCGAGAAAAAATTTAAAGAAAAGGTAAAAGCTCATGGATTTTTTTATATGGGACCTTATTGATGGGTGTGCAAAAAGGACATGTATCTTTTGAATAATTTTTCCAGAGAAACGGCATGATTTTTTACCGCAAGTTTGTTGTCAACACAACGCCCGGAACATCAAAACTTAATCCCAAAGGGAAAATCGAACCTGCAAGCTTCTCTTACCCCTTGAAGCCAAATTCACCCCAGATCCTTTTAGACTTCAACAAAGCCTCTCGCTAGTGTTTAATAAAACGCTCTATAATCTTAGTTTTAAAGAGTCGTCAACACAGCTTTTCTAGGGCATCCTGTGGGGGTTTGGGGATTCCTAAAAAAATTTTATCTGTTTAAGGTTTACAGGGGCACTTGGGGACATAATTGAACCCTTGCATTTCGGCTATAATATCTGAGTAATCTCGTCACCGTCAATAAAAACCTCTGTTTACAATATAAGCACAAATTTCTTGGGAAGCTCAGACTTGTACTATCTTCGCTGAATGCTTTGGGTTTTAAAAAGGTCATTCACTAACAGGATGGATTTTTAACGGTAAAAAAATATAACTTATCAAGATAATTTTTTAAGCACAAAAACCAAGATTTTCGCTTTTCTATTTTTTCATTTCCAAATTGGTAAGTACTTTTTTAGTTTTTTATAACCTTGTACTGGCCTCAGCGATAATTAAAATGTGCGGTTTTGATCTTTATAAATAACGTTTGGGAACTGAAGGCAAATACGCGATGCAAACGGTAAAGATGTTTCAACCTTTTTAATAAACATTGTTTTTTTCTATATTTCGTAAGTCCGAAAAAATGATTCCAAAGATATTTTATGTCAAACATTGGCGAATCCAGTTTTGCAGTTCTCAAGAGTAAGTATACTGATATTATATTTAGTCTTGTGCGAATTGTCTTGGCTTTTATTTGTAGTTGTGATTAGTCTTTTGGAATCTGATTGTCTTTTATATGTGTTACAGATCAGGAAATACGGGCGAGGTGTGTCTTTTCTTCATTGGAACGTTGAGCCACAACCTGCTAAGAAAAGAAGGATAGTGGTGGACAACGAGCAGAATACAATTGACTTACGCAGTCCGAGTCCTTGTGAGGAAGGAACGAAACTATATTGTTTGATGAGGCTTCGCCAAAAAAGACCAGCTCCATTATACTCAGTCCTCGATCGCCAGCATATCGACCTGTATAATGGCTAATACCCGAGGACATCATTGGGTTGTGCGAGCCCGTTGTCTGTTCCTTTGCCTTCTCCTATACATTGCCATGATAATTCGAAGGAGGTCGTGAACCCAGAGGTTAATGAGCAGACAAACAGTACAAGAGACAGTGGATGCCTTGTTTCACCTGTCAAGAAGAATAGACAGAGGAAACTGGCACTCCAAAAAACACTGAGCCAAAATATGCCCCCACCCGACAATTGACACAGTCAATTGATGTTGATTTTTGGACATCACCACAATAAAAAAAAAAAAAATATATTCTAGTTTTATGACCCTTTGATTGAGATGGCTACTTATGTGTTCCAATAGTTACTTTCAATATACTGAAAAAATATAATGGAGAATTCACAGAAGGTATCGGGCATATGGCTTTGGATGTCGCTAGAGTAAAATATATGTTCTAGTTTTATGATCCTTTGACTTGGGGTGGGGGGGGGGGGGATTTGTTTGGTGAACGCCTCTGATATGATAGGGAAATAGGTAAAGTTGTTGGTCGCTTGACGCAGTTGATAGATGTAGATTTTTGGTTGTTGCCCGAATAAAATAATAAATATATGTTCTAGTTTTGGAATCATTTGATTGAAATGTCTAATAGTTATTTGTTATGCGCAAATATGACGGAGAACGAAAATCGGGAATTCACAAATACCCCAAATGTTACCGATACCTGTTGTGACATGTCTGGGACTAGGTCTGTGACACTTGGAGCCCACTTACTATAGGTAATAGCTTATTTTGCGAAGAGGCACCAATTTTCTCACCATGTAGCTAATTGGTTACAAAGTGAGAAGATAATTACCCGAGTACAAATACACTTTCGCAAGATGTTAGTAATGTTTGGGCATACCATTTCCCTCCTTTATATCAGAAAATGAGGGATACCTTTTCACCAGAGCTTACGATTATAAATTTTAATTTGGGGTTTTCAGCCTGGCAGGAATTAGTGTTTACAATAATTATGTGCAAATATGACGGAGAACGAGAATCGAAAATTTACAAATACCCTAATGGTTACCGATACCTGTATGGCATGTCTGGGGCTAAGTCTGGAGCCTATTTATGATAGGCAATCGCCAATCGTCTCACCTCCTCCCCTCTTTATTTACCGCTAGACAGGTAGCCAGGCACACAGAAACATGCCATATTTTCTTGGCCTAAACTTTTATTGGAATCATTTAAATAAAAAGCACATGATGTCGTTTACGGAAGTAGGACACATGACATTATCAAGGGCATGTTACATCATCTCACGGAAGTAGGTTCAATCATGTAACGGACGGAAGTCACATGACCAGAAGGGGAGCGTGGAGGACTTGTCCGGGTTTTACACTACTCACACACACACGCACGCACGCACGCACGCACGCACGCACGCACACACACACACACACACACACACACACACACACACACACACACACCACTATATATATATATATATATATATATAATATATATATACAAACTCTGTACAAAAATATGGAATGAAAGAAAATAGCCAGAAGACTGGGTAAATCAGTCTTTACCCCCCTACCTAAAAAGGTGACGCACTCCAAAGCAACAATAATAGGACAATTGCATTAATAAGTCACAGCAGCAAAATTTTGTTGAAAATTGTTGCTGAAAGAATGAAGTTGAAGTTAAGAGAGGAAATTGCAGACGAACAAGCAGGGTTTTTGCCCTGGAAAGGGTAAACCCGAAACCAAATTCTAAATTTAAAATTGATCATAGAGAAAACAGAGAACATCAAAAAGACCTTACCTGTGTTTCATCGATTATTAAAAGCTTTTGATACTGTTATCAAAATTCCCTGGAAAAACATTACGTAAAATTTTCCCAAACCATCATCCAACTAAAAAAAACCTTGTATGACCAACAACAGGCAGTTTAAAGAAAAACTTATGGGTTAACAGAAGGGGTTCGAAGCAAAAAAAGGAGTAGAAGGGTTGTTTTCTGTCTCCCACCCTTTAATATATTTTCTGAAAAAATTTATGAGGGGTGCTCTGAAAATTTTAAAGGGAAACTTAGATGGGAGGAACAAAATATAAAAATCAGGTATCCCGATGAATATTTTTTGATTGAGCAGTATCACTGAACTACAAAAACTACGATAAGTTAGAGAAGCAAGCAAAAAGGGGGTTTGTTTTTAATCCAAAAAATAAGATCATAAAGTTTCAAATCCCCGGCAATGAACAATGAAAACATGTTACAATCAAGGAATGATTGTGGAAAATGTAAAGGTTCCTTATTTTGGGAGCTTTTTTAAAACTAATATTGTGATTCCCCGGAGAAAAAGAAAATTACCTTTGCAAAAAACGCCCAATTGCTCTCAATAACATCTGGAAAGAAAAAGCTTCCTTTACGGACAAAGCGGGGTTATTGAACTCATTATTTTTCCCCAAAATTGATCAATGGTTTGATTTGGGGTGTTGAAGTAATGACAAAAAAAAAGATAAATATTTTAAAATGTGTGTTACGACGGTACTGCATATTAGCTGACAGAGAAAAAGAGAATGATGAAGTGCTGGAAAAATAAATTTGAAAGCCCGGGTTTTGGGACATTTTGAAAAAGAGGAAATAAAGTTTTTTGGTCATTAGAGAATAAAAGTTTTGGAAAAACTTGCTGACAGGGATGGTGATAGGAAACGAGGAGAGGAAAAACCAAAGAAAAGACTGAGCGAAAAAATTAAAAGATATTTGCGGGCTGTCGTGGTACAAGTGGAAAGAAAAGCAAAGATGGGTTTTAGGGGGCAAAGGGATGGTGGAGAGGTCCCCTGCTAAAAACAGAGCAACCGTTTTTGATGATGAGATAAATTATATATATATATATAATATATATAATATATATATATTTGAAAATGGGAAAAAAGGAAAAAAAGTTTTTGGCATGTGTGGAATAAAAGTATTGAGAAAAACTTGCTGCAGGTGGTGTAGGAAACAGAGGAAGAGGCAAACGAAGACAAGACTGAGCGACAATACAAGATATTTGGGGGGCTGTCGGTAAAAGTGGAAAAAAAGGTAGATCGATTTTTAGTGGGAATGATGGTGGAGGGCCCACGGCTGCTCAGACATAGATACCGTTTTTGATGAATATGGTAAGTGGTTAGAGCTTGGCTGCCGACGCAATGGGGGAAAGGGAAAACCCTTCACCTCGATTCCCTACCTACCCACTGGGGGGACAACCCCAGCCCAAGTCAGTGCCAGTAAAAGAGATGGGACTCATAAAAACCCCGGGGGGAAAGGAAGGGAAAACCCACCACCTAAATTGCAAAGAAATCATGAATCCATATCGCCAACGTCCGGAGGGCGGGGCACTTAAAAAAAAAACAAAAAAAAACCATATATATAAAAATAAATATATATATAATATAATAATATATATATAATATTAATATCTTCTCTTTTAACGGTAGGTTCATGTCTGACCCGCCGGGGTCCAACTATATTTAATTTAGTTTCATGCTGTGTGCTTTTGGAGTGAGTACGTGGTAGGGTCCCCATTTTTTTCCACGGAGAGTGCCGGTGTTACCTTTTTGGGAATCCTTTCTATTTTTCCGGGCTTGGGACCACACTGACTTGGGCTGGTTGGCCACCCCGTGGCCAGGTGGCAATTTAGGTTTAAGTTCCTTGCCCAAAAACAACGCGCCGGCCGGGATCGAACCCTCAAAACCAGATTGCCGCCGTGACGTGTTGAGTCCGACGCTCTAACCATATATATATAATATATATATATATATATATATAGATAGTCATTTATATGGGGAGCCGCGGTGGCCGAATCGGTAGAGCGTCGGACTCCAGACTGCCACGACGGGAATCTGAGTTCGAGGGTTCGGTCACGGCCGGGGCGTTGTTCCCTTGGCAAGGAACTTCACCCGATTTCCTATGCCACTGGGTGGGCCCAAACCAGCCCCAAATCAGTGCCCGGGGAAATAGGATGGCTCGATAAAAAACCGGGGGGAAGGCAAAGGCAAACCACCCTTAAATTTTCCAAGAAAAAACTGGACCCATATCTAAAGGGCCCCGGTGGCCCAATAGTTAAGCTCGGACTGTCCGACGACAATCTGGTTATAGGGTTCGATCACCGGCCCAGGTTTTCCCGGGCAAGGAACTTCACCTCGATGCCTACCTGCCCCCCGGGGGCAACCAGCCCAATCAGTGTGGTCCCCAAACCCGGAAAAAAAAGGGAATGATTACCTAAAAAAAGGTAACCCGGCCTTTCCCTGAAAGGAACTGGGGGGCCCTACACTTTCTCCTCCCAAAACATCACAACATGAAAAAATACAATTAATATCATGCTGGACCCCGGCGGGTCAGACATGAACCCTTTATAACAAAAAGTTTGTGTGTGGGTTTCGCCGCGTGTTATGTGCGCGTGTATGTGCGCGTGTTTTATAACTGTTGGCGCGTTGTAAATTTCGGTGGTATTTTCGCGTGGTCGTGCGTCGTCGTGCGTGGGGTATGTGCGTTGGGTTCGTGTGCGTTTTGCGTGTGCGGTGCGTGTTTCGTGGCGGGCATGTGTGTGTGTGTGTGTGTGTGTGTGTGTGTGTGGTGTGGTTTTGGGGTGTGTGTGTGGTGTATGTGTGTGGGGTGTGTGGTGTGGTGGTGTGTTGGGGGTGTGTGTGTGGTGTGTGGTGTGTGGGCATGTGTGGGGCATGTGTGTGGTTGTGTATGCAAGTGTGATGTATGTGTTTTTTTATGTATGTATAATTAATATTAAATTATATATATATACATATATTAATTTTATTTTATAAAATTTTTATATTATTTTAAAATATATTTATTATTATAATTTTAAATTGTGTGTGTGTGTGTGGGGGTGGTGTGTGGTTTGTGAGTATAAACATATCCCATAATATTGAAAACACCCCCGCTCACACACATAAATGTATGTTGTAAGAATGTATGATTTATTATGTATGTTGAGTATATGTTTTTAGTATGTATGCGTATGTGTGTGTGTGTTGTGGGTGGGTGTGGTGGGGGTGTGTGGTGTGTGTGGGTGTTGTGTGTGGTGTGTGTGTGTGTGTTGGTGTGTGTGCATACGATTTTTAAGATGAAAGTATAAGAATAAAAAAAAAATGAATATATTAACCCTTTTTCGCTCAGGAAGAATTTTTAAAAACGCCAGCGTTTTCCTTGCCCTTTTTTTTTAGGGTCGGGGATTCCGCTCACTCTCTTGGTCGACTATAATCTTCCGATTCTTCCCTCCCTCGTTTTTGCCGCGGGGCGAGTGGCTAAAACAAACTATTATCTATTGAAAGTGCGACCCCCCAAAAGTTCGCCCTGAAATGACATCCAAAAAAAATGGTAAGAATATGTGTCTGTTGTGTCGTCTTTTAGTCGTCAGTCAAATCAGCAGTCCAGTCAGATCCAGTAGTCGGGTTTTTTTCCGTCTTGTCTGTCTTCTGTTGTACTTTTTTTTTTTTTTTTTTTTTTTTTTTT
>NW_023641830.1:2500-10260 GCF_015228065.2 Penaeus monodon
GGCCAAGCCAATCAAAAGAAGGATAGAAAACAAGCTCCCCCCCCTTTTTCCCTGCGGGAATCGCCCTTGTTGGACGATTCAGAGAGGGGGTGATGGGTTTCCCGGAAAGGGGGGCGGACGGGGCGCACGGGGGACCGAGAAAAACCCCAAGTATCCCCCATGATCCCTGATCGGTGGCTTTTTGCAGGGGGCTTTTTAAAAGATGCACCGCGCCCGGTCCCATGCAACCCGGGCCTGGGCTTTTCCGCGTTACCGGGGGTGCGCGCCCCCCATTTTTTTGATGCCACGATTATGGCTTGCATGTAGCTCGTCCCCTCTAGCCTACTCTTTCCTATGCGTTTTTTGGGGCATTAGGATGACTCTGTGCCACCTTTGGTAAAAGGGGACCCCATCTTCGGGGCGTGCTCGGACTGGGAGACCTTTACTCCCGCAGGGGAGGGTGGTCGGGGGGGCCTTAAAAGGGCCCCCTTACGGTGTGTAAGTTGCCATTTTTTGTTAGGGTTGGTCTGGCAGACCATTGATGACTGACTCTTTTTCTTTCGAATAGGGCGATAGGCGGTGAGCCCCCTTTCAGCCTTCAGCCAGGTTCGTTAATAGCAGCGCTAGCAGAACACAGTTCCCTGATAGGAAGTCCTGGATAAAATTAGTCTTTTTTCCCTCACTGTGAAAAAATAGTCTGTGGTTGACTATTTAGAGGGATGAAGGAACTTACGGAAACAGGAACGGGTCCCCTTACTCTCATGGGGTGAAACTTTGGGTTTTTTCAGAGAGAAGAGGATTCACTTAAAAACTCACCCGCCAAAAGAACGCCGGGAAAAAAAACAGCTCCTCTCCCTCACTGTGATGGAAACAGCTGGGGTTTGGCTTTTTCCAGGGGGACGAAGGGCTTACGGGAAAACAGGACAGAACCCACCTTCTCTCACTGAGGAAACACCCTTTTGGATGTTTCAGAGAGAAGAGGGTTCCCCTCAAAAACCGCCCCTGCCATAGGAACCTCCGGGAAAAAAATGTTAATTTTCTCCCTCACTGGGTGAAAAGTTGGGGCCCGGCTTTTTTTCAGAGGATGAAGGAACTGACAGGAACGGGTGCAGGACCCCCCTCTTTTTCAAGAGGTGAAAAAACCCTTTTGGGCGTTTAGAGAAAAGGTTTCACTTTGGAAAAGGGTACGGTCCCCCGAGGACGGAGAGGACTGCCGGGAAAAAAAGTAAAAGAGTTCCCTTCCTCATGAGGGAGGAGCAAAATGTTCCCGCAATGATGCCTTAGGGGAAGGGCTCCCCTCGGGGATACCCCCAGAGGTTGACCCTACCCAGTGTTTCCCGTGCGTGGCCCCCGTGAGCTGGGAGACGGGAGTCTGGAGGTTGAGCGATGCCGTGCCGGTACCCCTGGGCTAGAAACCGCCTCTTGGCCCTCTATTCGGCAAGAAAGGCGGCCAAAAACCCGGGCCCCGGGTCAGGTCAATCGGTGGTCTCCCTCGGGAGGCTGGTAAAGCAGTCATGCTGCTTTTGGTACCCACACCTCCGTGGTACCTGCAATCGCTGACTGGTGGTATTTCATACACCCCTGTTCTGTTAGACATTGGCTCTAGCACTCAGTTTCCCTTGTTGGCCCCGGGGTGGGGGGGGGGTGAGTGAATGAGCACCCCAAGTACAGGAAAAAATCTAAATAAAAATCCCCACAGACAGACCTTACTGTTAAAGCCCCTGCAAGGCCAGACCCGGCAGCCACCCTGAACCCTTAGTGCCTCCGGGTGGCAAAAAAAAAACCCCGAGCACAGGTACACTGCACCCTGCGCCAAGATGGCGGACAAGACAAATAAATCATGTACTAACTGTCTTCCCCCAAATTTGGGCCAAACAATGGACCCCCGTGTGGCCCCTCCGGGCCACCCCCCCCGCCCAGGAAGGTCTCGACCCCCCCTCAGCCCCCACTGAATGAATCAGGGCCCCACTGAACCACCCCGAAACATGGTGCCCCCAGGGAAAACCCCCCAAAAAGCCAAAAGGGCGGCCCGAAAGGCCGAGGCGGAGTCCGATTGAGGGCGAGTTGGCCCCCCAAAGGGCGTTTCCCGCAATTTAAGGCCCCCGTACAACCCGAAGGTTTCGCAAACCCTCCCAAAAAGGTAGGGCTTTGGGAGAGCCAGCGCAAAACCGGCTGTCGATCCGGGTGCCGAGATCAGGCTATCCGTGCCCAAAGACAAGCCCCCCTTTGTTTCCTGCAGGAGACAAAGGATTAAAAGATGGGGGAAGGGGCCTTGCCCTAAACCCCCGGGGAAGAGAGTCAGATGGTGCTACTTGGGGTTCTCAGTCTCTACGAGTGGAGGTGTAACACACACCCACAGGCCGTGGAGGTTCCCGACAAGGGGGAAACCCAACCAAAGTCGGGTTGACCAAAATCCCCAAGTCCCCATCAAGGGGACTAAAAAAAGGAAAAGGAACCACCTGTTTAAGTGAAAGAGGCACCCCCCGCCTGAGCCCCCTTGGGGGTTCTGTCAGGAAAAAAGAGGGGAAAAAAGGCCCAAAAAGGAAAAAAAGGGAAACCAAACCTGTCCTCCCCCGGGGCACCCCGGGAGCCTGGGGGAGGAAAAAGCGGAAAAAGGCGATTCTAAAAAGGAAACCCCCTGCCCCCCGGGCACCGCGTCTGGGGGGAAAAAAAAGGAAAAGGCCCGACCCAAAGAGGAAAGGAAGCGCCCCCCAGCCGAAACAGTCTCGCCAGGGGGGAAAAAGTCAAAACCACAGGGGTTTCCAACAGCCCCAGGCCCCCCCGCCAGGACCCGAGAGGGGGAAATGCAGTCATGTTGGGGCCAGAGGGAAACCCCTTCCGGGGCCGGGGGAAAAGGGGCATAAGGAGAGTGGAGAGGCCAAACGCCGGAAAACTGGGGAAAGGGTAAAAGGCCTCCCCTCCCCCACCCCAGGCAGCTCCCCCCCCTAAGCCAGGCTATGCCCTCCAGGAGAGCCCCCCGGCATCCCCCAAAAACAGGCAGAGCCTCCCAGGCGACATGCCACAAGCCGAAAAAAAAAAAAAGCGACCCTCCAGGCCCACCAAATGCCAGGTGGCCAAAAAAACCCGACAAAAGTCCTCAAAGGTTCCCCCCCCCAAACCAAAAAAAAATTGGGGGAAAAAGGGTTGTCAGACTCCGCCCTAAACCCCGAATGTGACGAGGTTCTGATTAATATCAATTGTAAATCATGACACGAAATTTAAAAGTATTCTGCGTGGAACATCTGGGTTCCCCTAAAGGAGTGCCCCCTCCCCAAATAGTGCGATAAAGGGGCTTTTGACATCGTCACTCCAGGAGACATTATCAGCGGAATGTTCGCTTCTCAGGGTATCACGCTAGCCTGCACGTTCCGAGGGCAAAAGGGCGAGACCCGGGGGAAGGCAACATTCCCGCCCGAAATAGCCGAGCACCGCACTGTGGAGAAGATTTTAAAATCCTTCCCGTCGAGATTCAAGGGCCGGGGGACCCCGAAATGTCCCCCCCGGTACAGAGGCCACACTGTATACTTAGAATCACGATGTCTTTCCCCGCCCAAAGACCGAGTGTCATAGGGGGAGACTTTAATGCAACCACCCCATCCTGGGTCCCCGCAGGGGACCCCCGGGTGCGGCTGCCGTCACATAGCCAAGTGCTCGAGACATTCCCCAGATCGCCTCCCAAAGCCCGGGGCCAAGCATGTGAGAGGAGGGGTCCAGACCCCACCCGGGCCCCTGCGACTCTGGGGGAGGGGGGTTGGGGTGGCGGTCGATGAGACCTCATAGGGGCATTTTTGGCATATAAAAACCCCCATGGATAGTGGCCAGCCCAAAAACCCCCCGATCCAAAATGGAAACAGACAAGGCCAACTGGGGGCGTTCCAGAGGCCTTGGCCACTGCGAGAAGCCTGAACCCACACAAGGGAAAAGTGGAAGTGCTACAAGCCAGACTTGTAAAAAGCCATTGATGAGGCAGCTCCTGACCATACCCCAAAAAACGGCCCTGGGGCCAGGATCACAAGGACGCCTGGACTTCAATGAGAGATTAGGGGGGGTCAACCCCAGGTAAAATGTGCCGAAAACATTTCCGAAGGGAAAAACCCCCCACAAAAATAGCCCTCCTAAGGGAGGCGGTGAGGGGTGCCAAAGGGAAAAAGCCAGCAGAGGGGCAGGGAAAAATGGCTGGAATGGTGGAGTTTTCGTCACCCCTACACCCTTCAAGCTATGGCAACGGGGCCCAAACGAGCACCCCCTCAGCCCGAGATGCAGCACCCCGCCCCCGGGAGGGCCCAAAAGACTGGGCAAGAGTCTCTGCGAGAACGAGCGCGACATCTGCCAGCCGAATGAGGGGAAGACAAAAACGCCTACAACGACAGACTTTTCACATCAGAGAAAGGGGAGCCGAACCGATAACTCGACTTTTTCTTTCTCTGGGGAAATAAGAGATGGCACAAAACAGTCGCAACCCCCGGGCGAGACGGGGTCCGTACCCCCCATCTCCCGCCCGGGGCTGGTAGGTGACTTTCTTCCTGCAATCACAAAAGGTCCTGGGAAACTTCCACCTACCCCCCGAGCTGGGAAAAGGGTACCATAGTTCCCCTCCCCAAACCAAAGGAGCCGGGGGGTACCGCCCCATCTTTCCTAGTGTTGGGCCAAGATGCCGAGAGGGGTACTGAAACCCGGGCCCCAAGAAAATGGGAGCCCACACAACAAACCCCCAGGGTTTTACCAGGGGGGATGAGCACAGCGCACGCATAGCCACGCTCTTGAGCCAATAAAAACGGGCGCATCGTGGCATATTTGACCGGAGAAGGCTTTCGAAAGGCAAGTCCCCTTTCCATTCAGGAGACCTGATCCAAAAAGGAACAGAGGGAAACCCTGGTTGGATAGGTGACTACTTTACAATAGAACAGCAGATCAATTTCCAAAGGGCACCTATCACAGCCACCATGAAAAGGAACGCCAAGGGGGGGTCCAGTCACCCTTTTAACACACTAAGTCCGTATCCTAACAAAACCTCCCGTGGGGTGCAAGAATCTCCCATGCAGACGATCTTGCATCTCTCCATGGGCACACTGCCCAAACAAACCCCGCGTTGTCTGGATTTGGGACCCAGGAGTGTTGCAGGACGGACTAAAGATCTCTGCAGCCAAAACCCAAAACCATGGGTTTGAGACAGAAGTTCAAGGCACAAGTTGAAATCCAGGGGAAGGATTGGGGTGGGTTCAGGAATACCTTTTTTACCCTTGGGTAAGGGTAGACCGGACCCTCTCCTCCGCCAGGAGGCCAGTCCTGCTTTACCCAACAAAGGCAAAACTGTTGTCATGAGAGTAATGAGGGAAGACGCATAGGGCCGACAAGAGTACTAAAATCTTTAAATACATGCTGTCAGGCCCATTGAGACTATGCCTCCCGCTTGATTTGGATCAAAGAAAATAAAAGACCCATTGGGGAAGTCCAAAAAGAAACCCCCAGGGTATTGGGGGCCCCAAGGTGGCGAAGGTCCCCAACCCTAGTGGAGCAAACCCTTTTCCCCCTTGGGCCCCAGAATTTACAACGGGAGCCCAATTCTTATCCAAGGTCATCCAGGGCCCCCGGAACACAACCCAAGAACAAAAAAGTCAGCGCCCAAAAAAGATAACGAGCGTTTGAAACAATCCGGCTGTCTCACACACCAGGGTGCTAATACGCCCCAGCTCAAAGAAACCCCACTGGGCCAAGGGCATGGACTCCCCCCACCCTGACTTTGTCGAAACTCCCCGTGGGCACAACCCCGATAGAGTTCTCGGGCATGAGACTGGCAAACAAAAGAATGAAATTTCACGCCTACCAAAAACAGAAAAACCCCGAGGGGCATTGACCACACCCCCCCGGGGAGCCCGACATATTACAAGACGGTCGGTCGATCCCCTTTCCCCCACTGCGGCGCCCGGGTTTGCAGCAAGGGGTGCCACAATATCCATGAGGGGAACAGACAACGCCCCCCCAAGGGAGAGGTATTTTCATCATGGGGGACTGAGACACGCGTCCCGGAGAAAAGGTACGGGTATACACCAGACTCCAAAGGAGCCGTCGACTGTTTCACAGCGCTCACCCACTAAAAACTCTACCTCCTGACAACCATCGGCACAATAAAACAAAGGGTCTTTTCAGGGGAGAAGAATTATCATAAAATGGGTTCCCGCCAAAAGGGGCAGAGGCAAAGAGCTTGGACAGATTACCGAAATCGGCCGGGGGAGCCCCAACCCCTGAAAAACATCAGAGCCGAAGTTTTCTTAGGGGAATGTCGGGACGGCCAACCCTTTCCCCTGCAGCTTCAAGAAGGAAAAGAGACATTTCCCCCCGGCCGCTGGTACTCAGATGCACAGTAGAACCACTGGCACTCTCTGAAATAAACAAAAGAGGGACCCAATCATTTTTGCCCCCGAATGCGCCCAGGTTTTCCACGTGCATGGCAAACATACAAACCCTAAAAAATGAAAAGAGGGGTTGCATGCATGCGGGGAGCCGAAAGCCACCTGACACATTTCTTGGAAATGCGTGCCACGAATTCCCAACAAACCCCCCAGAAACAGCCCTCGGCTGTAAAGAGATTTTGCGAGATCTTAAACCACGGGTACAGGAGCGCCTGCTGGCAATCCCCGCCAGGTAAGCACCCGGGGTCAGACAAAATGAAAGCCATAAAAAGCGACAAGGGGGGCCATAAGTGAAAGGCCCCGGGGGAAACCAGAACTTCGCAAAATCCAGCAAACAAGCAAAGCGAGCGGGTGGTTCTTTTTTGGGACATTTGGATCCACGTGAAAAAAGCCACGTGGTCCATGGGAAAAAGAAATAGAATTATCCACACCTGTAAAAAGAAATAGAATTATCCACATCTTAATTGCTGGGCCCCACTCGCCCCGCCCTCGAGGGCCCTTTAAGGGTGACCTAATTTGGGTGGTGTCTCGTATCGTGCGTTTCCCGGTTAACTTTTGGGATGCTGTCCTGTTTCCCCATCCTCCTGGTCCTTGGGGTAATCTGTCGTCCTCATTTTCCAATCCCCGAAAGTCTCGCACAGGTCCTCCTTTATTCAGATTTGTCTTGACCCCCTCGTAGTCCTGGCCCCGGCCTAATGGGGGCGTCCTCGTCCACACTCCTACAGTCTCGTCCGGCCTTCTGGTCCACCTCCCCGTAATATATATATATATAATATATATATATATATAATATATATATTATATAATAATAATATATATATATATATAATTATATAAAAGCACAGTCTTGTCAGACAGAGGGAGAGAGTCAGAGACGACAGACACGCGAAGAGACAGGGTTAAACCCTTTAACCACACGTCCTCGACCCAGGAGAATGGGGGGTTTTGGGGCTCACATTCCTTCCCTAAAAAACCCCAAACAAGACCCTTGCATTAACCGCCCTAAGCCACTCACGCTCTTGAATCTAGACACCGGTGTCCCCGGGCTAACAACACAAAGTTGATAATTTACCGACAATTTTGCCAAGAAACGTTGTCGAAGTGCCTCCACCGCTTCCCCTTAAAACCAAACTAACCTCGCTGGTCCACCCCCCGGTAAAGGGGCAGCCAGTCCGAAGATACATCCTCGCCTTACGCCCCCGATTCGCCCAACCTGCACCCTCCACACCTTCAAGCTTTTCTTTCTCAACGAACCACACTACTAACTTTTATTAAAAATTACTTAAATTTTTCCCCCAAAAAATTTGGGGCCAAATCCCCCCCCGTTTTTTTCCCAACCCCCCCAACAACAAACAAGGGTTTCCCCAAACC
>NW_023641831.1:0-10260 GCF_015228065.2 Penaeus monodon
CCCACCCCCACTTTTTGCCCTTTCGCAGGTGTGGGAATTCCCCCACATCATCAACGCGCTGGGCGGGGGGGGGGGGGGGAGGGCTGCCTTTTTTTTTATCTTTTATTTTTGTCCTTTGATCAAGTCCCAAAAGGGGGAAATTTGGCATTTGCCTTTCGGCAGTTCCAACATTCCGGGGGGAAATTTTTCCCTCGAAATCTTTTCTCACTTCTATTTCCTTTGGGGAAAGCCAGTCCCGGCATCGCGGCCCTCTCGGGGACAGGCAGTTTTTCCGTGGCCCACTTTAGCTTAGAGCAAAACGGGGTCGGGGTTTTAAAGACGGCACACCTAAAGGGTGCCATGCCCTCAACCTTTTGTATTTTGGGAATTACAGAGAGACAAAATAAAAGATAGATAAATAGAGGGATAATAGATAAAAGATGAGGAAAAAAAAAAATAGATGATAGATAGATAGAGATAGGTATAATATAAAAATAATATATATATAATTTATATATATATATATATAAAAAAGAGAAGAGAGAGAGAGAGAGAGAAGGGAGGAGAGAGAGAGAGAAAAAAAAAAAAGAAGAAAGAAGAAGAAAAAGAAAAAAAGAAAAGGTTTTGAACCCCAACAAAAAAAAGATAATAGTAAGAAAAGAAAAGAAGAAAAAAAAGAAGAGGAGGTAAAAGAAAGAAGAAGATAGAAGAGGGGAAAAGAGAGAAGAGAGAGAGAGAAGAGGGAGAAAGAGGAAAAGAGAAGGAGAGAGAGAGGAAAAGAGAAGGAAAGATACATTTGGTTTGAAATTAATAAATAAAAAAATAAAAAAAATATTCACATACATAATACCCCAAAACAAAAACATATATATATATATATATATTATATATATATATATTATATATATAATAAAATAAAAATTATTTTATATATAAAGGGAGAGGAGGGGGTATAAAAGAGGATGGGGAAGCGAGGGACTATGGGCGGAAAAACGCTGTTCAATTTGAAATTGGGCAGCGTTTTAAAGGAGGATTCCCTAGTCTGCGGGGTGGGAAAGGAAAAAGAACCCCCCACTGACAAGTCCCTGTGCCTGTGTCCCACTAAGCAAAAAAGGGATTGTTGTTGTAAAACCCCGGGAAATTATGTTGAGACACGCTTAGTGGAAAAGGCGCTTTCCCCCCAAAGTACTCTTTCACAGGGGCACAGGGAACAGATAGGTGCCACCTTCGAGGAGAGGAGGGGCGGTTTTGACCAAGTTTCACATGGAGAAAAAGGGGTCAGCAGAGCGGTGAAATAGGTGCCTAGAAAGAGAGCTTTTTGTCTACCTCCCATTTCACCTGAAAAGGAGGAAGAGAGTTTGCGTCAGGAAATCCGAGAACGGGGCCCGGTCATGAGGCCAGAGAGCAGACATAACTCAGCCAAACCGAACGGACGAAAGGAGATGGAAGGAAAAAGCTCAGACTCGAAAAAATCCATGAAAAATTTTCCAAGACTGGAGAGAGGGGGGGGAGCCCATGGCAACACCGAACGTCTGGGAGTAGAATTGACCTCAAGGAAAAGGAATTAAAACTCCAAAACAGACGAATCAGCTGCTGGAAGACGTCGATGGGCAGGGGGAGATGAGGATCCTCCTCTAAAGGGAAAAGCGACGACGTCATCAAGTGGAACCTTGGTGAACGGGGAGTCAACATCCAAGCTAATCATGATCGCCGAGAGACACCGCATTTTAAAAGTGGTGGAGATGACAGGAGAGAAAGTGCCAAAAAGGGGAGTGAGAGACTTCGCCAGCCAGGGACGCACGACGTGTCACAGATCCCGGGAGGAGTTTTGTAACCGCTCGGTCGCTAGTTTGCTCGACCCCGCAGTAACAAGCAATGCTCACGCGAGTGGGTGCCCGCTCGCCATTCGCTAGGCGAGCCACACACTATGATCACGCGAGCAGACGACTGCTCGTCATTCGCCAGGAGAGTCACACCCCTTGATCACACGAGGGGTGGCCGCTCGTGATTGGTTTATTCTTTTTTTTGTGATTCCTCACCTTTTGTATATATATGTCTAATCTTTTTAAAATAAACACTTACGGGAATTTTCACCACTTGTTTGACTCATCCTTCTTAGCTCTGAGGTTAGCCACATCTACAAGATGATGGAGCGCAAAAGGCCGGCTGGCTTGTGGGTTTTTTGGAAACCCATAGAAATGAGGGAGACGAGGGTTGATGACCTTGAATCTCTGGTAGAGATTGCCTACGGAAATCAGGCTGCTAACTCTTTTCAGGCGACGGTGGAAGGTGCAGCAATGCGTTCAAGGGGTCGCTGTACTAGGGAGAGCCTTTTTCCAATGGGTGCCAGGCCTTCGGCAGGAGGAGGTACGGTCGAGATCACCACCGATTTGCCCTTGTTAGAGGGCAAAAAGGTGACACCCTCCCTGCGCAAGCTTTGAAGGGTCTCATGGTAACGCCTGACAATGGGAGGGTTTGGGATGGGGGGAGAGATTCGAGGGCCGGGGTGAAAGCACCACGAAGGAGAAACATCGGAAAGGATTTCCTATTAGAACAGAAAACGGTAAAATTAAAAAAATATCGACTGAGGTAAGGGGATGGGGCGGAGAGAAAAGGAGAGACCGAGCAAGGAATTTGCTTTGTGGGGGTAAAGGGTGAGGGGAAGCGTGCCAAAGGACGCGGCGATAGGCTAAGAATTTTGGGAGAGAGAGGGGCCATGGTTGGGGAGAGAGATTGGGAAAATCCGACTGGAACTATGAGCTAGAACTGGGAAGGTTTATCTTGGAGCCGCCCTTCACGAAGCCCGAACGTTCGTGAACGATAGGGCTGCTCGACCCTCCCTACCCGCGCGTATATGTTCAAAGGAGAACGTGCATTTCCGGGAAGGGGGATCCTCCCCCCTGATGTTCTAAGGCATTAGAATCGGGAAGGGAGCACCGTTTCGGGCTTTCTAATATATATATATATATATATATATATAAAATATAAATAATATATATATATATGTTTAAATATATATTAAAAAATAAATAAAAAACATAAAAAAAAAACAAACACAACACAACACAACACACCACCCCAACCACACACAAAACACACACACACACACACACACACACCAAAAAACGTAAATGTACGAGCTAAGAGGAGGAAAAGAGTGAAATGCAGTGCAAGGCGTGGGAAAAAGGATTTTAAGGGTGGTGGGGGGGAAAAAACCCCTTGCTTTTTTTACTTTTTTTATTTTCCGGGTGTTTTGGGCACTGGTGGCAGGGGTTGTATTTGTTGTTTGGGGGGGGAAAGGCCTCCGTAAGCGTGGTTCGTATTTTGGTTGTTGTTGTCCTGCTGGGGGCGGGGGGCGTTTTTTTTTTTTTTTTTAAAAAATAATATATATATATAAAAATATTATATATATATATATATATATATATATATATAAAATTTATTTAATATATATTTATATTTTTACATATATATGTTATAAAGTATTTTGGTTTTAAACTTTTTTTTTTTAACCCCAACGCGGGGTTGGGGGTTTGGGGGGTTTTACATTTTAATTTTTTTTTTTTTTTTTTTTTTAAACCCCCTTAAAGGGAAAACCCCCCCCCTGCCTTTGGGTTCGGCCCGTATTAAAACTAAAATTTTTTACTTATTTTTATTATAACCCCCTATGTAGCCCACAGACTGTGAGGAAGTTGTGGGGGCTACCCCCCCTGGAAGGGGAACCCCCCAGGGGTTTCATTATGTAACTCCGGCTTTTTATTTTACGAATGTATGGAATCTTTTTTTTATTCGGGATGTTTAATCGGGGGGGGTTGGAATTAGAACACGGGGGAGGGATTATGTTTTTTTTTTGGTTTGGAGTTTTTTTAAGTGGGCATTGTGTGTTGGATCTCCCCATGTTTTAGTGTGGTGGGCGGGTTTTTAAAGTTCTGGTGTCTCGCATAGAGAATTGCGGGGGTGTTATGATGGGGTATTGAATGTTTTCACCCGGCAGGCTTTGTTCGGGAGGCCTGCAGTTCAGTTTTGGGTTTTGATATGGGGGTAGTGTTCGGGGTGATTCGGTATGGCTGACTACAGTTTTGTAGATTTTTAGTTTTGTTTGTGTTTCACTGTGAGAATCTTGTGTTTGGCGAGTGTTCGGTTGCCTGGGTTAGCTTGTTTCGTGTGGGGGTTTTAGGGCCCCATCTATTGAGGAGAGAGGTTTTTCCCCCCCAGGTTCCCATAGGGATCTCTGTTCATGTTTTTGTGTTTGGGTTGAGTCTACATTTAAAGAATTGTAAATTTCGTGTGTTTTTTTGTTTTTTCCCACTTCCTTTCGAATGGTTTATTTTTGGATGGCCTTTTCTGTGACACGTTTTTTATGCGCTTTGTTTGCGAGGTGTGTGATGTTTGGGTGATGTCTGCAATGTATGGGGTTTGCAAATGGTGCTGGAGTGGGAGGTCGCTTGTAAGAATGAAAATGGGTGATAGGATGCCCCCTTGGGGCCCCCCACTCCTGGGGGGGGGGGGCCCGGAGTTTTCAAGGCGAATGTTTTTGTTTTCTCTTGTTGAGGAAGTTCAGGTGGGCGAGTGAAGTTATGTGGTAATTTAGGTTTATGTTTCTTTTTTTTTAGTCCATCTGCCATACTTTGCGAATCCCTTGCTGAGCTCTGAGATATGTTTTTGTTTTTTTGTTGGCGATCCCGGGGCTTTTTCCTCATAGCGAGGGAAATAGCGTTTCTGTGCATCATGTGCTCAAACCCTGTTTTGGGGGGGTTTGGATTTGTTTGTTTCAGGTGTTTTGAGTCCGTTCGAGTTTTTTCCCGGGACTTCGAGAAAGGAATCGGTCTTAGTTGGTGACATAGGGGACTGATTTTTTTGGTTTGGGAATAGTAAAAAGTTTTGATTTTTTGAACAATGACGGGTTTCCCCTGTGGCCAAAGGGGAAGCTTTAAAATATTGGCAGAGTCTGTGTCCCATGTTGGGGGGGAGGTGTTGGAGGATTGTTTTATTATTTTGCAGGTCCCAGGGTTTTGTTTCTAGTGTGTTTAAAATCCTGCAACTTCTCTCGGATGATTTGGGGGTTTTTAAGATGTTTGTGCTGCCCGTGGTTTAAGTTAATGAAATTTTTTGGTGTGGGGGTGTTGTTTCTTTCCAGACCGTCGTGATTTGTTTCCATGTCTTTTTTGGGGTGGTGTCAACTTTTTTTTTGTTCTTGTAATGTAGGACAAGTTGTTTGTTTGTCCCATGGGGTTTTTTTTTTATGCCATCCAAAATTGTTTTGAGTCTTGTTCTTTTTCAGGCGGTCCGGTTTCGGATGTAGTTCTTTGTTTGCATTGTGTTTGTGCTTTTTTTTGTCTGACCTTTTTCTGAGTTTTTTGGTCCCCTCCCGGTCTGTGCGAGGTTGTGGATTTTGGTGTATTGTGTGGTTTGTGCTGTGGTATGGTTCTGTGTGTTGCTTTTGGAAAGTGCATTTTCCCTTGCCATTTTATTCATCATACCCGGATTCGACTGGTATCAATGTCTGAGGGTTTGGGATCCTTGGGGGTCAGGGTTGTGTGTGGAAGAGGGGTTCGTAAAGGATTCAGTCTGCGTGTTTGTAACTTTCCTTGGATTGTGGGGCCCAAATTGGTTTGTTGATAGTGTGGCAATTTGGGGGGATGAACCCGTTTTACTCTCCTTGTGTTAAATGATTTGGAAAGGGGGTGTCTGTTTATCAGTAAATTTTTGGGGGGGGTTTCTGCCGGTTTTTTTTATAAGGGGGAAGTGGGGTCCAAGTTTTTAGTGTGCCATCAAAGGGGCGTGAGGCCAACCATCCTACGGCATTTGTTTTGGGTTTTATCCAAAAGTAGGGTGTTGTGAATTCCATCTCCGGAAGTTGTGGTTTTCGGGGTCTGGAACTGGAATAGTCCTGATCCGTATTATGGCTCTTGTTTGGGAGGTAAATGGTGGGTATGTATTGGGGGGACCTGTGGTGTTTTTAATTTCCACCGCAATGACTCTGAGTTAAGTTGGGGTATTTTGATTTTTTTGTTAGTTTTTTATGGCAGAGCAACGCCGCGCTTTGCTCTCCGGGGGTTGGTTTTATATGTTTTATGGTTTTTTTTTACTTTTTGGGGTTTTTAAGACCATGGCTTTTATGGAATTATTTAGGGTGTATTTCCATATGGTTGCAGAGCTCGTTTCCCCGCGGCAAATGTCCAGCGGCATTATGCTGGATGATTGTGAGGCCTGTATGATTTATGGGGTTTAGTTTGTGGGGTTTTCTTGGAATAAAAAACCTTTTGTAGTCCATCACCCAAAATTTGGTGTTTGTATTTTGTTGACTGTCACCCTGTCTCCATAGTTATGTTTGTGTAAACCATTTCATGTTTCCTATGGCTTTTTGAGTCCTATTTTTGGGGGTGTCTTTTGGTCGAAGCTTTTTGGGTTTGGGGTGTAGAGTCGACGCCGTAAAAGGACGCCTCTCTTGCTGTGCCTCCATTTTTTTCCCTTAGGGTTTGGGGGGCTTTGAGGGTAGTCTGTTGTTTAGTGTAGACCCAGGGCTTTTTTTTTTCTTTTTCTTTCTTGTATTTTCAGCGGGGGTAATCTGCTGGGCTTTTGAATGGTTTGGGTTTTTGTTTTTTTTTTTTTCATCTGACTGAGGCTGTGTTTTTTTTTCCCTTTGTTTTTTTCGTATGTTTGCTGTCTTTTATTGGGGTTTGGGTTTTTGCTAGTTGGAGTGGGTTCTTCCCTACTTGTCTGGGGTACTTGGTTGGTCCCCCCTTATTTGATTTGGTTGTCTAGAGCTTCACTGAGATGTGATGGGGTTGGAGGGAGGAGGAAAGATCTTCGGATGCCCCAGGGGCTGGTCACCCAGGGCGAGTGGGGGGAGGTTGTTTTTTTTCTAGCGTTCTTTTCGTGTTTTGTCTGAAACCTTTTTTGGGTCCTGAAGCTCTGAGTAACCCTCAACTCCATCCCTGACAAAATGGGGGTACAAGCGAAACCCGCCCCCAAAAACTGCTGCTCCCCCCCCGCCCCCCAGAATTTAAACCGAAAGGGGGGCCCGAAAAGACCCAACTAGACAGACTCTAAAGGGGGAGTCTGGACCCCCTAACGTTTTCCCCAGTTCAAGGTTTTCCCCCTAAACTTGAGGTTCGACAATGCCACCAGTGGTAAGACATTGGGGGGCAGCGAAAAATCAGCTTTAATCGGGTTCCCAGAGACCAGGGCATGATTATCATCACAAAGCCCAAAGCTCCCTTTGAATTTCCTGAGGAAACCAAGGACTTTGTGGGGGGGAAGTGTGCTTCTCGCCACTGAATCCCGATGTAGGAAATAAAGATGGGCTCTTGGCTTCTCCATCTATGATGTGGATTGATCACTACACCCACGGGACGAATCCCAAATGCCCAAAAGGGAAAGAGGCCAACCAGAAACCCCCTTGTGCCCTTTAAAAAGGGGCCCCAACCACTCCCCTTTGATCTGGGGCTCCTAACCCTGGGAACTAGTGCCGAGCCTTCGGTGCTACAAGGCCAAAGATCGGTCACCCCCAGGTAGTGCAGTGCCCCAACCTAAAAGTGGGTCTGTAGCAAGGCACACACACTGAATGTCCTCAAGGCCCACAAGGAAGACCAAAAAGGGGAAAAAAGCCAAATGCCCAATGCGCCAAAGGGGCACATGCCTGGACCCGGCTTCCTGTCAGGAAAAGGTGGGGCCCTCAGGCGACAAGAGGTACTAAACCCGAATTTGGGTTCCCCCCCCCAGGCCCCATGTTGGGGACAGAAAACAAGTGAAAAAACTTCCCGACTCCTAAGAGGAAGGGAACCCTTTCACAGCCGAAAACCCGGTTCTCCAAAAAAAGGAATTTCCCCAAACCCTAACAAAATGCAGAAAAGAACCATGGAGAAAAATTAAAGAACACAGCAAAGGTTCCCCAAAACGATAATCCCTCCTTGATGAGGAAAATATGACTCCCCTGTTGACTGGTAGTCACTGCAGTAGCAACGCTTTGGGGGTCCAGTAGGAGGGGGGAAAATAACCCCGGGCACCAACAGCAAAAAACCAACTGTCGCGCCCTGAAAGGAGGGAATGAACAAAGAAACAACCCCGCCTCCCCCCCTCACACCCCCCCAGGAGAGATTCCCCCCCCCACCCAAACCCCGGCCCCGCCTTCAAGGCAGAGCCAGACCAGGCTGAAAACTGGGCAGCCCTTTCCAGAGCAAGTTGACTTTATCAGGTAAAGGGAGCAAAGAAAAGATTCACGAAAATGCCTGAAGTGAGAAAAACCAACTCACAAAAAGTCAGAGCTACCAAAAGGGTCCCACCTCCCGTGGCCACGGTCATCTGACAAAAAGATGAAGACCTCTCAAAACCCAAAAGGACTTCACAATGGAGTTGTCGGGCTCCCATTCTGAACCGAATATAAAAACGTCCTGGTGTAAAATATCACCAAAAACTTATGACACCAATATAAGCTCTACGTGAACACTATGGCTTATACAAAGAAAGCCATCCTCCACGCAATGTGTGTCAAGGGAAAATGTCATGCTCCAGGAGACATTAAAGAGGGACTGTTCGTTCTCAGGGTATTGTCTTCTGCGCCAAGCAAGCGGGAAAAAAACCCTTGTCCCCCGGTAAAAAACCAACCCCTTCTCCCAATAGCCATGCAGGGGCCGTGGAAGGATGTTAAAATCTCTTGCTTTTGAGATTACCTGGCGGGGGCCCCCTAAAACTGTACAAGGGGACAAAAAACCGGGTGTAGGAGCTTGACATCAGCCAGTTGTGCACTGCAGCACAAGCCCGAGGTCATGGGGGGAGACTTCAATGCACCCACCCTAAACCTAAAACTAAGACAAACCTAAAAAAACATTCTTGAAACCCCCTTTGGGGGCCCGGGTTTTTCCCCCTAGACTGGCAGGGGAGCTTGCATTCCTAAAACTCATCAACAATACGGGAAACTTCCACTCTACCCCAAGCTGGAAGAGGGCCCATAGTTCCCATCCCAAAACCCAAAGGGAGTCGGGGAAGTACCACCCCATCTCTCTCCTCACTGTCTGGCAAACGGGTCGAAAAATTTGTACAAACCGACTCCAAGGAAAATAGCCCCCCCAAAAACACATCCAGGGGTCACAAGGGGCATGAGCACAGCACACAGCTACCCACATTTTAAAAGCAAAAATCAGCACTGTCCTTTTTTGGAGAATGCTTTTGAATTAGGAAGCCCTTTTGCTATTCAGGAGAGCCGCCCAAAAGGGGAAATCAGAGGAAAGTCTTGGTTGGAAGTCCCATTTCAAGAACAGAACAGCCAAATTCAAATTCCAAGGTCACCTATAAAAAGACAGCCACTAAAAAATGGAACCCTCAGGGGGTCCTCAACCCCCTATGTCCCCAAGATCATTCTATGTACATACTCCGTCCGATTGGGACTATGCTTCTGTTTCTCTGACATGCTAAGCCCAAAATTAAATAAAAATTAAAAAAAATCCAAAATGAAGCTCAGATCATTCTGGGGCCCTCAACCCCCTCATGGAGGCAGGCCTTTCCCCCTGGAAACAGAAACGATCTAATGGCACTCATTCTTCTCAAAGGCATCCCCCCAGGAAAAAAAAATGAGACAAAAAATATCGAACCCCAGAACAAAACCACAAACTGTTTGCAAACAACTCGGCTATCTCACACAGCAAAGGTTTTTGATAGGCTATCACTGAAAACAACACTTGCCAAGGGATGGGCTCCCCCCATCTTTATTTTTTTGAAACCCCGCCGTGGCGGGAAACCCAGACGAGTTTCTTTTGAGCTTGACAAGGAAAAAAAATAGTAAGCATGCCTAGCCTAAAGGCAGAAGCTGAGGGGTCTTTCGCCATCCTCCCCGGGAGTAAAACCTACTTCCGGATGGATCAGTCAAACCCTTGACCACACTGCAAGCGCCGGGTTTTCAGCAAGGGATCCAACCCAAACCTGAGTTAAAGACAACACTTTCCCCCTACGGAGGGCAGTTGCGATCATGGGAGCCCTGCCCACGCTCCCAAAGGGGAAGGATCGTGGTCATACATACAGACTTAGGGGACCCCTTGACGTTCAGAAGCTCCCCGACAAAAACTACCCTTTTACTTTTTCACAAAAGCACAGAGGATTCTTTTCTCAGGGTAAAGAAGATCATAAACTGAGTCCTAGCCATATATATTATATTAAAATATTTTTATTAAAAATATAAATATTTATATATATAATATAATATATAATATTATATAAATATATATAAAAAATAATAACAACCCCCAAAACACAAACACCCACCGCACAACCAAAAAAAGTAACTAC